>NC_050459.1:634093-875613 GCF_903995425.1 Onychomys torridus | reverse complement strand
AGTCCATCCATTCCTCTCCCTCCAATTCCCCCAACCCTCCCATCTCTTTTTCCTTCCTGCTTCCTTTGCCCTCTTTGCTTTTTTAAACCCACTGACTTCATTTGGTGCTTGGCTGTGTGTGCATGGCTTTAGGACCATCTACCAGAGCATGGGTAGCTTCTCAGGGTCCACAACCCTGAAGAAAACAGACTCTCCTTCCCCAACAGCCTTCAATGGCCCACACATTCTCAGATAGCCTTGGGACTTCATGATACATTCCTCTGTTCAAGATGGGATTTTGGCTGACTCAATATCCTTGCATGCAGTCACAGCTGCTTGAGTTCATATGTGCAACAGTTCTCTCATGCTGAGCAAATGATGTTTTGCTGCAGACGTTCCCTACCTGTGACTGTTAACAATCTTTCTGCCCCTCCCTTGAGGATCCTGGAGCCTTAGGTGGGGATATGATATAGATGTTCCATTTAGATCTGAGAACAACAGACCCTTCCTTACTCCTGCATATTTACCTGTTGTGTTTCTCTATATTAACACAATCTTCTCTGTCGCGCCCGCCTCGACCAGCAAGGAAGACGACACCGGGATCCTTCTCATCACAGTTTATTCAGACCTTTGATTAATTGCATTGTGTCTCTCTCTCTCCGGGCAAGCCTCTCCCAGCACCTAAGTAGGGCTGGGCAACCAACCCCAGGCAGCCACGTGGGCACTGTCCACAGGTTCACGCATATGCCAGCAACACATGAATCCAGCCATAGACAAATAAGGAACTGTTTACCCTAAAGAGTGTTTGCCATCGGGAAGGCAGAGGGTAGAAGCCAGAGCCATCTTTAGGGTGCGGCTACACGCAGCTCTCTACACTTCTCATGAAAGAAGCACCTCTGAGAAGTGTTGAAAGATGCACTAATCTATAAATATAAAGATAAAATCTTAGGTGCAGGTTAATAGTATGTTCATTTAACAGAATAAGAGTATTAGGTTCTCCTGTAGGTCTATGACCTACCTAGTTACAAGTCGTTGGTCCCAATAATGGTGCCAGTATGGTCCAGATAGTGGTGCCCATTATTGTGGAGTAGGCAGAAATCTAATCAGAAAGTGGTTGGTTATTACTGTGACATTCATCCTACTATAATACTTGGGGGCATGACTTTTCAGGCCAGCCATAACTGAAGTTTTCAGAATTCACAGCTGGGTAGGTTGATGGCTACTTTTCTCCCCTGGTAGCATTTATAGTACCTTTCAATGCCATCAAACCTGTTCTGTAGAGGTGAGGCTTCCAGGTGAGTATAAACTTGATTTCTTCAAGTTGAATTCTCACAAATGTGGTATCTTCAATAATAGGGTCTTATCATCAAGTTATTAGGGAGGGTAACTGTAAGCATTACAGATTGGCTGGAAAGGTATCCTGGAAGCCAGGAGCCAGAGAATATCACAAAGTCACACTGCATGACAAATCTCACACAAAGAGATTTATTGGGAGTGAAAAAACCAGGAAGATGGCTGCCTCTGCTCAGATGAGAAACAGCAGCCAACTGAACAGAAACAGGGGCTAGATAGAGTTTCTTGGGGAAGGGGTAGACTTTTCAGTGTGAAGCTTTCCGGAGTGGAGATTGGTGGGATTTCATGTCCAGAGATTTGGCTTTTACTCTGTAGGGTGGTGGGCAGTATCTAGCAGTTAGAGCAGCTAAAAGTCTCTGTGAGTGACACCTAGCAGCTAGAGGTCTTATGGGGAGGAGTCTGGTCACTGGTGTAAGCAATGAGGGGTTACAGTAACCCAGAACAGTGACTTTGGAATATTTAGGGGCTCTATCAGATTTAACTGGCCAACAACTCCAAGAAAGTTAGCCCATTACTGGCACCTGGCTCTTTATTGTTAGTATGTGGGGTTCTAGTAGGGCCCTGTTCCCACTATAGAGTAACTCCATTTAAACTTGGTTGTAGGGTTGGGGATTTTAGCTCAGTGGTAGAGTGCATTGCCTAGCAAGCCAAGGGCCCTGGGTTCGATCCTCAGCTCAAAAAAAAAAAAAAAGTAATAGTAATACCAGTGTCTACACGTAAATAAATAAAAAAATAAATAAAATAAAAATAAATTTGGTTTGTATGTATATATTCTAGAAAGTTTCCGCAGTAGTAGATTTCCATTCTAAGAATTGCAACAGAATTTTGATGGGGTTACATTGAATTTAGATTGCTTCTGGTGGGATGGCCATTTTCACAGTATGAATCCTACCAATCCAGGAGCCAAGGAGGTCTTTTCCTCTTCTGGCATCTTCTTCAGTTCCTTTCTACAGTGCTAAAGTTTTCACTGTATATGTATTTTGCTTCTTTGGTTATATTTATTCTAAGATTTTTTTTTTGAGGTGGTTGCAAATGAGATTGATTTCTTCTGGATTTGTTTTTCTGTATGTTTGTATATAAGAAGGTACTGATTTTTGTTTAAAATTGTATATTGCTATGTAGATAAATGTATTTATCAGATTCAGGGATTTTTCTGTGGAATCTTTAGGGTCTTTTATGCATAGAATCATATCATCTTCAAATAAGGATGCTCTTCTTCCTTTTTTATTTATATCCTATTTTTCTCCTCTTGTCTTATTACTCTAGCTGAGAGATGAAACACTGTCTTGAATAGGAATAAGGAGGGTGGCATCCTTGTCCTGCTTCTGATTTTAGTAGGAATGAGTCAAGTTTTTCTCTCTTTAGGGTTATGTTTGCTGTGGTTTGTTGTATACTGACTTTATTATGTTGAGATATATTGCCTCCATCCCTAGTCTCTCCATGGTTTTTATCATGGAATGATGTTGAATTTTGTCAAAGGCCTTTTCTGTATCTAATGAGGCAATCATGTGGTGTCTATCCTTATGTATATCTATGTGGTGGATTATGTTTAATGACTTTTTCCATTCCTCTGTCCTTTAGTTGTTTTTAAATTTTTATTACATTTCATTATATAAAAAGTTATTATATAACATATTCTGATTGTATTCTTTCTCCTCCCCCAAGTCTTCCCAGATCCTCCCCACCTCCCACCCAACTTCATGGTCTTCTATTTCGTTTCAATTAATAACTCTTTATTCTGGGAAGAGTGTATCAAGTCATATTCAATAAACACTGAAATTACAAGTACAGGGACAAGGAGAAGGGGAAGGACCAAACCCTTATACAAACCTGCTACCACTATCTTGCTATGGGATATCTTTCTGTACACTGTGGATATGTGTTGCTTTCATTTGTTAACAAATAAAGCCAGTTTGAATAAGGTTAAGCAGTTACAATCCAAACGGAAGACAGAGATGAAGAAGGGCCAGAGTCAGACAGCTGCCAGAAGCTGCCAAAGGAGCAAGATACCAGAGCACTAGGAAAGCCACGGGCCACATGAAATACAAAGATTATTAGAAATGGGTTAACTTAAATGTAAGAGCTAGTTAGTAATAAGCCTGAGCCATTGACCATACATTTATAATTAATATAATTTATAATTAATAATTATAATTAATATAATTTATAATTAATGTGATTCTGTGGTCTCAGCTTTTTTGTCAGGCCAGATGTCTTTGGACTGAAATCCTGGGGTCCACATGCTCTACTGGCATTCTGGATGAAGCTGGAGGCATTTCACCTCCAGAGTACTGGGCTTGCAATTTGAAAGGATCTGACAAGCTATTGTTAGTACACTGTCAAGGGAAGTCATGGTGGTATCTTCAACAGCACCCCTTCTATATCTTCAGCCCACTGTTCGTTGGGATCCACTTCTCTTACGAGGTCCAGTAACATCATCTTGATTCTTGATTGTTTCAGGGTGTATCTTTATCATAGGAGTACTGTTGGCCATGGGATCTTGTAGAGTTTATGTTGGCTGGTTCTGGTTTTATAGGTGAGAAACTGAAGAGACTGATTAGTGCTAAGTGCCAAACTTGTTTATAATCTGCCATGCTTTGGACTTCAGCTCATAATCCTTATCAAACCCTGTTTCTCTTGGAGTTCTGAGGACCAAAGGCAATCAGAGGCAGTAGTGTTTCTGCCACCATGATACCCAGTGAAGCTTTTGTCTCAGCAGTGGTCTTGCTCTCCAGCCTCTTTCTCTTAAAACAAAACCAACAAACACAACTTCAACAAAACAAAATTAAAGAAGACAAACTCACCAAATAAGAAAAAACAACAACAATAAAAGTACACACAGGGAGTCCATTTTGTGTTGGCCTACTACTCCTGAGCAAGGGGCTGGCCCTGGAATGTGGTTGGTATAACCAGTGTCACTCCACTGGAGAAATCCGGTTTTCCCCTCCCCCAGTGGCTATCTACTACAATAGATTCTTGGTTAGGGGTGGGACTGTGTGTCCACTTTACAGTCTCAGCACTGGGACTTTGTCTGGCTTCAAATTTCAGATCTTGTGCATGCTGTGACAGTCTCTGTGAGTTCATATGTGCATTACTCCTGTTGTATCTGGACCCATCAACTCTGTCTCTTATAATCTTTCTACCTCTTCCACATGGATCCCAAGTCTTGAATGTGATAAAGACCTTCCATTTAGAACTAAGTTTCTCAATATCTACAGCTGTGGGTCCTATGTTAATTATTATATATTGAATGAAGCTTCTCTGATGAGGGGTGAGTGCTGTAGTGATCCATGGCTATATAGTAACACAAATGTTAAGGGAGTAACCAAACCACTTTCAATGGACTTAAGGCACAGTCCATGTTATGGATCACACATGTGACACTGTTAATTGAGTCCAAAGAACCTGAGACTAGATAGCTTCTGGGCCCTATGGGGAAAGCAACTGCAATTCTGCTCAATGGACACAGAAATTGCATTATTTCTAATGATACATTGTTATGTTTGATTATTTATACATGTTGAAATATCCTTGACTCTCTGAAAGGAAGCTGACTTGATCATGGTGGATGATATTTTTGATACTTTGTTATGTTTGCAAGCATTTTATTGAGAAGTTTGCATCTATGTTCATCACAGAGATCAGTGGATAATTCTCTCTTTTCTTCTCTGTCTCTCTTTCTCTGTCTGTCTGTCTGTGTCTCTGTCTATGCCTGTGTCTCTGTCTGTCTGTCTATCTGTCTCTCTCTCTCTCTCTCTCTCTCTCTCTCTCTCTCTCTCTCTCTCTGTGTGTGTGTGTGTGTGTGTGTGTGTGTGTGTATACATCTTTGTCTGGTTTTTGTATCGGAGTATTACTGGCTTTCTAAAAATAATTTGGATGTGTTTCTTTTCTGTTTTAAGGAATAATTTGAGGGTATTTGTGTTAGTCCGTCTTTGTAGGTCTAGTCACATTCTCTGTTCCTGGGTTCTTTTTAAGTGGGAGATTTTTGATCACTGCTTCTATCTCATTGGAGTTATGGATCTGTTTCAATTATTTACTTCATCTTGATTTAAATTTAGTAGGTTGTATGCATCAAGGCACCCATTTGTTTTATTTAGACTTTTCAGTTTAGAGGAACATAATTTTCTTTTTTCCCCCCTTTTTTAAAAATTATATTTGTGTTTTAATTTTACACATCAGCCATGGATTCCTCCGTCCTCCCCCCTCCTGCCCCCACTCCCACCTATCCCCCATCCCCTCCCCTCTATTCCCGTCTCCTCCAGGGCCAAGACTCCCCTGGGGATTCAGTTAAACTTGGTGGATTAAGTACAGGCAGGTCCAGTCCCATCCTTCCAGGCTGAGCAAAGTGTCCCTGTGTAAGCCCCGGGTTCCAAATAGCCAGCTCATGCACTAAGGACAGGTCCTGGTCCCACAGACTGGGTGCCTCCCAAACAGTCCAAGCCACTCAACTGTCTTGCTAGTCCAGAGGGCCTGATCCAGCTGGGGGCTCTACAGCCTTTGGTTCACAATGCATGTGCTTCCATCCGTCTGGCTTTTCGTCCCCATGCTTTTTCCAATCCTGGCCTCAACAATTCACGCTCCCACAGTCCCTCCTCCTTCTCGACAACTGGACACCTGGAACTCCACCTGGGGCCTGGCTGAGGATCTCTGCATCCACTGCCATCAGTCACTGGAGGAGAGTTCCAGCCCAACCGTCAGAGTTTTTGGCCATCTGACCACCCAGACTAGGTCAGATCAGGATTTCTCTCAACCAATGCCAGCAGTCTACAGAGGATGCATCACTGTGTATCTCAGGGGACCTCTCCAGCACTCTGCCCACTCCTGTTCTCATGTGGTCTTCATTTATTATGGTCTGTTATTCCTTGTTCTCCCTTTCTGTTCCTGATCCAGCTGGGATCTCCTGCTCCCCTAAGCTTTCTTTCCCTCAAACCTTGCCCTTATTACTCCCACTGTCATCTAGGTTGTTCATGTAGATCTCATCCATTTCTCTGTCATTGGGTGATCCCTGGGTCTTTCCTAGGGTCCCATTTTCTAGGTAGCCTCCCTGGAGTTGTGTAGCAGTCTAGTCATCTTTGTTTTACATCTAGTATCCTCCTATGAGTGAGTACATACCATGTTTGTCCTTCTGAGTCTGGGTTACCTCACTCAGGATGATTTTTTCTAGATCCATCCATTTGCCTGCAAACCTCATGATGTCATTGTTTTTCTCTGCTGAGTAGTACTCCATTGTGTATATGTACCATATTTTCTTTATCCATTCTTCAGTTGAAGGGCATCTAGGTTGTTTCCAGGTTCTGGCTATTACAAACAATGCTGATATGAACATAGCTGAGCAAATGCCCTTGTGGTATGATTGAGCATTCCTTAGGTATATGCCCAAGAGTGCGACAGCTGGGTCTTGGGGGAGATGGATTCCCAATTTTCTAAGGAGGCACCATATTGATTTCCAAAGTGGCTGTACAAGCTTGCATTCCCACCAGGAGTGGAGGAGAGTTCCCCTTGCTCCACATCCTCTCCAACCTAAGCTGTCTTCTGTGTTTTTGATCTTAGCCATTCTGACAGGTGTAAGGTGGTATCTCAGAGTCCTTTTGATTTACATTTCCCAGATAATTAGGGATGTTGAGCAATTCCTTAAATATCTTTCAGCCATTTGAACTTCCTTTGTTGAGAATTCTCTATTTAGTTCTATAGCCCATTTCTTAATTGGACTGTTGGGCATTTTGATGTCTAATTTCTTGAGTTCTTTATATATTCTGGATATCAGCCCTCTGTCAGATGTGGGTTTGGTGAAGAACTTTTCCCATTCTGTAGGCTGTTGCTTTGTCTTGTTGACCATGTCCTTTGCTCTACAAAAGCTTCTCAGTTTCAACAGGTCCCATTGATTGATTGTTTCTCTCAGTGTCTGTGCTACTGGTGTTACATTTAGAAAGTGATCTCCGGTGCCAATGCGTTCAAGACTACTTCCTACTTTCTCTTCTATCAGGTTCAGAGTAACTGGATTTATGTTGAGGTCTTTGATCCACTTGGACTTAAGTTTTGTGCAGGGGGACAGATATGGATCTATTTGCAGCCTTCTACACATAGACATCCAGTTATGCCAGCACCATTTGTTGAAGATGCTTTCTTTTTTCCATTGTACATATTTTTCTTCTTTGTCAAAAATTATATGTTCATAGGTGTGCAGGTTAATGTCAGGGTCTTCAGTTCAATTCCATTGGTCCACATGTTGGTCTTTATGCCAATACCAAGCGGTTTTTATTACTGTAGCTCTAGAGTAGAGCTTGAGGTCGGGGATTGTGATGCCTCCAGAGGTTGTTCTATTGTACAGGATTCTTTTGGCTATCCTGGGTTTTTTGTTTTTCCATATTATTCTTTCCAGATCTGTGAAGAATTGTGTTGGTAATTTGATGGGGATTGTGTTGAATCTATCGATTGCTTTAGGTAAGATCGCCATTTTTACTATGTTAATCCTGCCTATCCATGAGCATGGGAGACCTTTCCATTTTCTGACATCTTCTTCAATTTCTTTTTTCAGGGACTTAAAGTTCTTGTCTTATAGATCCTTCACATGCTTAGTTAGAGTAACCCCAAGGTATTTTATATCATTTGTGGCTATTGTAAAGGGTGATATATCTCTGATTTCCTTCTCAGCCTGTTTGTCTATTGTATATAGGAGGGCTACTAATTTTTTTGAGTTGATCTTGTATCCTGCTATGTTGCTGAAGGTTTTTATTAGCTGTATCAGTACCTTGGTTGAATTTTTGGGGTCACTCATATATACTATCATGTCATCTGCAAATAGGGAAAGCTTGACTTCTTCCTTTCCAATTTGTATCCCCTTAATCTCCTTATGTTGTCTTGTAGCTCTGGCTAGAACTTCAAGTACGATATTGAATAAGTATGGGGAGAGCAGACAGCCTTGCCTTGTTCCTGATTTTAGTGGTATTGCTTTGAGTTTCTCTCCATTTAATTTGATGTTGGCTGTTGGCTTGCTGTAGATTGCCATTATTATGTTTAGGTATGTTCCCTGTATTCCTGTTCGCTCCAAGACCTTTCTCATGAAGGGGTGTTGGATTTTGTCAAATGCCTTTTCTGCATCTAGTGAGATGATCATGTGGTTTTTTTCTTTGAGTTTGTTTATATGGTGTATTACATTGACGGACTTTCATATGTTGAACCACCCTCGCATTCCTGGGATGAACTCTACTTGATCATGGTGGATAATTGTTTTGATGTGTTCTTGGAGTCTGTTTGCCAGTATTTTATTGAGTATTTTTGCATCAATGTTCATGAGGGAGATCGGTCTGTAGTTCTCTTTCTTTGTTACATCTTTGTTTGGTTTAGGAATCAGGGTCATTGTAGCCTCATAGAAGGAGTTTGGTAATATTCCTTCTGCTTTTATTGTGTGGAACAATTTAAAGAGTATTGGTATTAAGTCTTCTTTGAAGATCTGGTCGAATTCTGCACTGAAACCATCTGGTCCTGGGCTTTTTTTTTTTTGGTTGGGAGACTTTTAATGACTGATTTATTTCAGGGGTTATTGGACTATTTAAATGGTTTATCTGCTCTTGATTTAACTTAGGTATGTGGTACCTATTCAGAAAATTATCCATTTCTTTTATGTTTTCCAGTTTTGTGGAGTAGAGGTTTTTGAAGTATGATCTGATGATTCTCTGACTTCCTCATTGTCTGTTGTTATGTCCCCGTTTTCATTTCTGATTTTGTTAATTTGGATGCTCTCCTTCTCTCTTTTGGTTAGTTTGGATAAGGGCTTGTCTATCTTGTTGATCTTCTCAAAGAACCAACTCTTTGTTTCATTAATCCTTTGTATTGTTCTCTTTGTTTCTATTTTATTGATTTCAGATCTCAATTTGGTAATTTCCTGGTGTCTGTTCCTCCTTGGAGACTTTACTTCTTCCTGTTCAAGGGCTTTCAGGTGTGCTGTCAAGTCACTAGCATGAGATTTCTCCAGCTTCTTTATGTGGGCATTTAGTGCTATGAATTTCTCTCTTAGCACTGCTTTCATAGTGTCCCATAAGTTTGGGTATGTGGTGTATTCATTTTCATTGATCTCTAGGAAGTCTTTAATTTCTTTCTTTATTTCTTCCTTAACCCATTGGTGATTCAGTTGAGCATTATTCAGTTTCCATGAGATTGTAGGATTTCTGTAGTTTTTTCTGTTGTTGAAATCTAACTTTAAACCATGGTGGTCTGACAGAACACAGGGGGTTATTCCAATTGTTTTGTATCTGTTGAGATTTCTTTGTGGCCAAGTATGTGGTCGATTTTAGAGAAGGTTCCATGGGGTGCTTAGAAGAAGGTATATTCTTTTTTGTTCAGATGGAATGTTCTGTAGATATCAATTAAGTCCATTTGAGCCATAACATCAGTGAAGCCCATTATGTCTCTGTTAATTTTCAATTTGGCCAATCTGTCCAGAGGTGAAAGTGGGGTATTGAAGTCTCCCACTATTAATGTGTGGGGTTTTATATGATATTTAAGCTTTAGTAATGTTTCTTTTACATATGTGGGTGTCCTTTTGTTTGGGGTGTAAATATTCAGAATTGAGACTTCATCTTGGTGGATCTTTCCTGTGAAGAGTATGTAATGTCCTTCATCATCTCTTTTCATTGATTTTTAGTTTGAAGTCTATTTTGCTGGATATTAAGATGGCTACACCAGCTTGTTTCTTAAGACCATTTGATTGGAAAGTCTTTTCCCAATCTTTTATTCTTAGGTGTGTTATTCTTGAATCTGAGGTGTGTTTCTTGTATGCAGCAGAAAGATGGGTCCTGTTTTCGTATCCATTCTGTTAGTCTGTGTCTTTTTATAGGTGAATTAAGTCCATTGATATTAAGGGATATTAATGACCAATGATTGTTTGTTCCTGTTATTATTTTTATTATTTGGTGGTAGTGTGTGTGTACTTCGCTTCTTTGGGGTTTACTGCTGTGGTGTTATCTGTTGCCTGTGTTTTCATGGGTGTATCTGCCTTCCTTAGGTTGGAATTTTCCTTCTAGTGCTTTCTGTAGGGCTGAGTTTGTGGATAAGTATTGTTTAAATCTGGTTTTGTCTTGGAAGGTCTTAGTCACTCCATCTATGATGATTGAGAGTTTGCTGGGTATATTAGTCTAGGCTGGCATCCATGGTCTCTTAGTGTCTGCATTATATCTGTCCAGGTCCTTCTGGCTTTCAAAGTCCCCATTGAGAAATTGGGTGTTATTCTGATGGGTTTGCCTTTATAAGTCACTTGGCCTTTTTCCTTTGTTGCCCTTAATATTCTTTCTTTATTCTGAACATTTAGTTGTTTAATTATTATGTGGCAAGGGGACTTTTTTGTGGGGTCTAGTCTGTTTGGTGTTCTATAGGCTTCTTGTATCTTCATAGGCATTTCGTTCTTTAAGGTGGGAAAGTTTTCTTCTATGATCCTGTTAAATATATTTTCTGTGCCTTTGAGTTGGTATTCTTCTCCTTCCTCTATCCCTATTTTTCATAGGTTTGGTCTTTTCATGGTGTCCCTAATTTCTTGGACATTTTGGGTCATGACTTTGTTGGTTTTAGTGTTTTCTTTGACTGATGAATCTATTTCTTCTACCGTATCTTCAACCCCAGAGATCCTCTCTTCCATCTCTTGCATTCTGTTGGTTATATTTGCATCTGAAGTTCCTGTTTGTTTACTCAGATTTTCTATTTCCCCCATTCCTTCTGCTAGTGTCTTCTTCATTTTTTCTATTTCCCTATCGGGTCTTGGACTCTTTCCCTTGTTTTTTCCTGATTTTCTTTCAGGGACTAATTGTTTTCTTCTGCTTTAATTGTCCTTTCCTCTAGTTTTTTATAATGTTCTTCCCATTTTTTGTTTGTCTGTTCCTCCACTTTATTTTTGATTTCTTCTATATAAGGCTCTAGCCTCTTCATGATGTTACTTTTAAGGTTGTTTTCTTCTTCTTCTTCTTCTTCTTCTTCTTCTTCTTCTTCTTCTTCTTCTTCTTCTCCTTCTCCTTCTCCTTCTCCTTCTCCTTCTCCTTCTCCTTCCCCTTCTTCTTCTTCTTCCTCTTCTTCCATTGTGTGATGTTCAGGTCTAGCTGTTGGAGAAGGGCTAGGTTCTGGTGATGCTGTATTGCTCTTTATTTTGTTGTATGTACTTCTGCCTTGACATCTGCCCATCTCCTTGTGGATTCATTCTTGGTCTTACCAGTGTACTTGGTCCAGAGAGAGCTGACAGATTTAGGGAGCCTCTCTGTGGTCCAGATGGAAGCTCTGGGCCGGATGGGAAGTCTGGTCCAGATGAGAGTGCTGGCCAGATAGGAGCTGGTGGGCTGGACTCTGAGTCTCAGGAAGTCCCTGGGATCTCCTTATCTTGTCCAGATGGGAGCTCCTCTTGTCCAGATGGGAGTTCTGGGGCAAATGGGAGATCCAGGACAGGATAGGGTACTGGACACTGGTTTCTAAAGTCTCTGGAAGTGGCTGGAGTCTCCAGCAGATGGGTGTGGGGGCAAGGCATTGAGGTTGTAGTGTCCACTGGAGGGTCTCTCTGGTCTCTGGTCCAGATGGGAGTTCAGGGCAGATGGGAGCTAGGGCCTGGTTTCTGAGTCTCAGGAAGTGGCTGGGGTCTCTGGCAAATGGGTGTGGGGGCAGGGTGTGGAGACTGCAGGGTCTGCCTGCAGGGTCTGCCTGCAGGGTCTGCCTGCAGGGTCTGCCTGCAGGGTCTGCCTGCAAGGTCTGCCTGCAGTCTTGGAAAAGGGGAGCCTTCCCACAGGGCCTGCCGATTGGTGGGAATCTGAGGCCAAGTTGGGCACGTCCTCCCAGGATGGTGCCCAGGTGTGGGACCCAGGGGCAGTTCCCTCTCTTACTATAACCCCAGGCACTCACCTCTGGTCCAGATGGGTGAGGAACATAATTTTCACACTGTGTCCTAAAGATTGTCATTTCATCAGTGTCTTCTGTAACAGTTCCCCTTTCATATCTAATTTTATTAATCTTGATCCTCTCTCTCTCTCTCTCTCTCTCTCTCTCTCTCTCTCTCTCTCTCTCTGGTTAATTTAACTAAAGATTGTCAACATTGTTACTCTCCAAAGAACTTACTCTTCACTTAATTGATTCTTTGTAACCGTTCATTTCTATTTCATTATTTTAGCCCTGCATTTGGTTATTTCTTACTGTCTACTGACGTGGGGTATTGTTTGTTCCTACTTTTACAAAGCTTTATAGCAAATCATTACGTGATGAATTAGAGATCTCTCAGTTCTCTGATGTAGGCATTTAGTCTTATAAACTTACCTCTTGTGGGGTTGGAGATTTAGCTCAGTGGTAGAGCGCTTGCCTAGCAAGCACAAGGCCAAAAAAGTCTTAAACTTACCTCTTGTGACTGCCTTCACTGTTCACATAGATTTTGGATTTTTTTAAAATTTCACTGAATTATGGGAATTTTAAATTTCTCTTTATTTTTTTCTTGACTGAATTATCATTTAGCAGTATGTTTTTTAGTTTCCCTGTGTTTTATACCTTTTTAAATTTCTTTTGCTATTGGCATCCAGCTTTATTTCATTGTGGTCAGATGGAATGTAAGAGACTTGCTTTGTATATTAATATGTGTTCACTTGGAGAAGGTTCCATGGGCTGCTGAAAAGAATGTGTGTTCTTAGGCTGAATATGTTGGTGCATGCTTTTAATCCCAACACTTGGGAGGGAGAGGTTGTTGGATCTCTGTGAGTTCCAGGCCAACCTGGTATAAAGATCAAATTCCTAGACAACCAGGACTACTACATAGTGAGACCCTGCCTCAATAACCAAAAGAAAAAAGAAGAATGTGTGTTCTTGTGCTGGTAATTTTATGTGGACTTGACACAAACTAGAGTTATTTGAAGGGAGGGACATTCAATTGAGAAAATGCTCCATAAGAACTGACATTTTCTTGATTAGTGATTGATGGGGAGGGCTCAGCCCATGTGGGTGGGGCCATCCCTGGGCTGATGGTCCTGGGTTCTTTAAGAAAGCAGGCTGAGCAAGTCATGATGAACAAGCCAGTAATCAGTGTTTCTGCCTGGCCTCTGCATCATCTCCTGCCACTAGGCTCCTCTCCTGCATGTGTTCCTACCCTCATTGTTTTCCATGATGAGTTGTGATTGAAATATGGAATTGTGAGTGAAATAAAACCTTTCCATTCCATGTTTCTTAGGTCATGGAGTTTTATCACAATAGTAATCATAACTAAGACTATTCTTTGGTGTTTGGGTAGAATGTTATGCAGATATCTATTAAGTCCATTTGATTTATGATATAATTAATGATTCTAGATTTCTCTGTTTCATTTAAGCTCTATCTTGAGTGTTCCTTTGAGATATTGTCCTATGTCAGCTTGTACCTCCTTCCTGGGTCATAGCTTTTCTATGAGCTGTGGGACACCTGGCCACCTCCCTGCCACACACTGATAGATCTTACTCATGGTGAGATCCTGTCACCACCCCATGTCCACAGCTTAGGTTGAAGATGCTGTGGAACGTGGAATTCCTACATACCTGTGGGACTAACTCAAAGTCAGATCTGATCCTCTCCTGGGCCCACAGCTTTTGCTGAAGCCTCTGGGAGATGTGTGACTTCTTATGATCTTGTGAATCCAACTTAGAATCAAATATGGTCCATCTGGGACTGCACCTTCCCCAGAAACTGTGGAGAGATGTGGAACTTCCTGAGTACCTTGGGCCTATTGAGAGGTAAAATCTAATCTTGTGCCTGTAGCTCCTTCTCCTTCTCTTCTTCCTCCTCCTCCTATCATCCTCCTTCTCCTTATTATCATCATTGTTGTGGTCATCATATTATCATCGTCATCATTACCACAACCACCACCATCATCATCATCACCAGCAGCAGCAGTAGCAGCAGCAGCAGCAGCAGCAACAGCAGCAGCAGCAGCAACAGCAGCAACAGCAGCAGCAGCAGCATTGTCTTTCTTGAGGCTGACATGAGCTGAGCATTTGTGCTCCACCCCATGCTTCTAATGATGGTGTTCTCCCTCATTACAAGCCAGAAACCATGGCATCACAGGACCACGAACTGAAACTTCTCAAACAGTGAGCCAAAATAAATGTTCTCTCTGCAAGTTGATTTTCTCAGTCTGTCATAGTATCAGAAAAGCTAACAAATGCAGAAAACAAACACT
The DNA here is from genome assembly GCF_903995425.1 of Onychomys torridus. Taxonomy (NCBI): domain Eukaryota; kingdom Metazoa; phylum Chordata; class Mammalia; order Rodentia; family Cricetidae; genus Onychomys; species Onychomys torridus. The sequence continues at coordinate 861,125 of NC_050459.1, read as the reverse complement.
TCTCAGATGATTATCCATTGAACAAATCTGATTATTTTCTCATGTTCCAAGCATTGCTTTGGTGGGGAGAGGGGGCAGCAAGCAGGTAGACTTGGATATAGTAGCATCATCATTAAAATTGGGAAATTTTGTTTTCATTTTATAGGCTCATAGTTGGGGACTTTGGGGCTTTTGAGTTGGAGCTGGAACAAGAGTACTTTGTGGATCCTTGGGATAGAATGATTGCACTTGTGAGAAGGACATGGATTTGAAGAAGTAGAATTGAAAAGTGTTGTGGTTTGAATACAGATTGTGCCCCGCTCCCAAAATTCATATTGAAATTTGATTTCCACTTTGGCATCATTGAAAATAGGTCCTTTAAGGAAAGTGCTATCCATACTGCTGTTGTCTCTCAGCATCAATCACATGTCCATCACAGTATTCATGAACTTTTTTCACTAGTGCAGTATTGCCTGGAAGGTTACAGAAGTAGTTGCAGCTTTCTGGTTGAATCTGAGGCCTTTTCTGAAGTATCCACCATGGCATTGACTCCTGGTCAAAAGCCCACGTCCCAGGAGGCCATATTCCCAAGCAGGGGAACCTCTTAAATATTCATGTTTATACACTATGGTGATATTTTATTTGTGCTGAAATGTGATTTTATTTGTATGTTAATAAATAAAGTTGCCTGGAGATGAGAGGTCAAAGAGAGCCATAAGCAGAGTTAGGTGGTGGTAGCACACACCCTTAATCCGATCACATGGCAGGCAGAGTCTTGGTGTGGTCAAGGACACAGCCAAATATGGTAAAGGAAACCTTTAATTCCAGTACCAACCATAGAGACCTGAAGGTCTGTATAGACAGGCAGTGACAAGGAGGCCATGTGGTTGTGTTTAGAGCCAATGAGAAGGCAGAACAAAAAGGCAATAAAAAGACAAGTCAGACAGAAAAAAGCTCTCTCTGGGGAAGCAACAGTGTCGAGGTGGTAGTCATGGCTCTCTGATCTCCTTGGCTATTTACCACTGTATTTGGCTCTGTGGCTTATTTACTAAGACTGTTTAGAATTTCATCTACAATACACTTTTTAAATGTTCATGTTTATACACATGGTTTAGTGCTACGCTCAGCCCTTAGACAAAAAGCCTCTTTCTGTGATAGGCAGCAATAATTAACTCATAGCTGATGAATGTGTTGAGAATTAGTAACTGCTGAGAGAGAGTTCAGTCCTAAATGGAACATCTATATCAACTATCCCAAGGCTCAGGGAACAGAGAAAAAAGCAAATATAAGAGCCAGAGTGGGGAGGGGCTGTGAAATGCTGTCTTCTGGACACAGCATGACCATTGCACTCATCTGTCAAGTGACTCATCTACAGTTAGTTGCATAAGTCTGGGACATGCTCAAGCCAGCAGGATCAGTCACTTCAGCAGGTGGCAGCATTAATTGGACTCAATAGGTTACAAGAAAGGAAGAAAGAAAAGAACACATCAAAGTTGGAGGGAGGTCTGTAGAAGTATATCCCTGGGAAGTAAGAAGGAAAGTTTGGGAGTGAATGTGATAAGATACATTGCATACATGTATGGAATTGTCAAAGGGTGAATAAAAGTTTTCAGTTTTAGAAGGGAGAAAAACAAATTCTGGATTTCCCATGAAGGAGCTGTATAGCCAAGAGCCTAAATCCTAACTTACTGTGCTTTGGTTTTCCTTACCTGCTAAGTAGACAGTGGATTAACTATAAGTGTGGGGAAATTCAGTGAATGAGCACAGGAAATCATCTATAAACATGGCTGAAGATACAAGCACAAAGTAACTATCAGCAACAATGGTTCAGGAAGCAGAAATTGCTGTGAATGGAGACAATGTCAAACCAAGGAAGCAAAGCATGGGTTGGAACAAATGACATTTATGAAAGACTCAGAGAATTGCTTGGCCCCTTCCAACAAAGATTCTTATTTCAGAAGTCATTGAAAATATTAAAAGCAGATCACAGCTTGGTCACACCATAAGTGGAGTAGTTCTTTCTGTTAGAGATGTCAAATTTTCTCAAATAAATTTTCTAGAATATTCAGTAAGTACCATGCCACATGAGAGGCTCAACCTCTACTCTATCTCTTTCAGTGTAGAAACCCACTTCCTTATCTGTCTTTCTGAGGGTTTGGGGACTAAGCAAGAGGGTGTGACATCTGAAAGCTGTTGTCCAGGAGTCCTGCACACTAAAAGACAGCAGTAACCATGAGAAACTCCAAGAAAGTCAGGGTGAGGGAGCTGGTCCCACTAGGTGAGGACAGGATGAAATAATGGGAGCTCCACCAGGACCAGTTCAGATCTCACCCTGGCTCTTGCTGATGCTCTTCTCAACCAGAGCAGGGGCTGAAGCCTAGTGGCAACAGATCTTCCTCCAAAGGCTCTGAGCTCCAGCCAGCTTCTGGACTTTATAGTTTCCCAGGTACAGCAGGGATAAGAGGCTGAGGGGTGGGCAATTTCTCCCACATGCCTACTTTCTGTAGGAGTTTTTATGGAGGTTGCTCCTCTAAATCCCTGGGTCAATGAGGTAGCGTTTACAACTCTGGGCTTCTAGGTCCTGGATGGTGAAGGCTTACACCACTGGACTGAGATTGACTCTGAGATGAAAATGATGGATGGGAGACTTTGAATTTGTGCACTTAGAAATGTGTGTGTGTGTGTGTGTGTGTGTGTGTGTGTGTGTGTGTGTGTGTGTACATGCATACATGCACATGAGAGTTGTGGTGTATTTGTGCAAGTGCAGGTACAAACAGGATGTGGTGCAATTGTGGAAGTCACGGGCTAACATTCTTTGTCAATATCACATGTCTCTACTTCCTCCCTCACTCATGGAACACTTGCATTACAGATGTAGATTACTGTTTCAGGATTTACACAGGTTTACAGCTCTAAACCCAAGCCTCAATGCTTTCTTCTACTGAAGCAAAGGCTTTACCTACTGAAGCTTCTCCCTAACCCAGTATCCTATGTAACCTTGTGGAGAAGCCTGGTGACCAGGTCATTCCTGGGCTGTGTAGAGGCTAGAAGGTTTAATTCTTCTCTCCTAAAGGTTATGTGTCCTGCAGTTTCTCTCCTTTGCTCAGTTGGCTGTGTTTGTGTTGGACTTCCCTCTTCAAGGTCAGAGTTGATCTGCCACAGGGCTAGCCTCTACTCTGGGGCATCTAGTTCAGAAGGAAGGTGAATCTGAAATGGGAATTTAGTCTTACAGTAGATGTTAGGGGCTAATCATGGTCTATACCACTGACATAAAAGGCCAGAGGCAGAAGAAGCAATATGGAGTGAGAGCTTTATTTAACCTGTGTTAAAGATTTTTTATTTAATTAGGGTTTTTCCTGTTTAAATGGTATTAAACAAGATGTCTCAGAAGTCAGGTTCCTGGGGATTCAGTACAGATATGGCACACACAAGGTGTTTCATAATGATATTTTTAAAAATTAATGTACATGGCATTGGATATTATGACTTTTTTAAACAAAATATGTATTCTAGCTTAATTTCTGTGGCTCTGATAACTACTCAGACAGAAAACACCTGAGCCAGAAAAGGTTTAATCCGGGTTACAGTCCACTGCTGCATAGGAGTCACAGAGGCAGGAGCTTGAGATGGCTGACCCAGAGCAGAGAGAAGAGAGTGCTCTCATGTGTCTGTCCTGCTTGTGCTTAGATAGCTTTCTTCACTCTTCATGCTCAGGGCCCAGCCATGGAATGGTGCAGCCCACCAGAAGCTGGGCCCTCCCTATCATCTAACAATCACACTAATTCCCTGTAGACATGCTTATAGGCCAACCCAATCTAGATCATTCCTCACTGAGACTCCCTTCTCAGGCGATTCTAGCTGTCGGTTAAAAACTAACCACACCATGTAACAGATCCTACTCTTCCATCATGCCCGGCCTCGCTGTCCCTGGCCCCCACTCCCTCCTGTAATCCCTCCTTTCTAACTTCTTTCTTCTTTCCTATCATTGCCATCTTATTACAGGCTAGGATCCACATAAGCAGGTTTTGTCTTTCTGAGTCTGATTACCTCATTAAATACGGTACTCTCCAGATTCATTCCTTTCTTACAAACTTCATCTCTCTTTACAACTGAATACAATTCCACTGTGTATGCATCATATTTTCATTACCAGTTCTCCAGAGATGAACATTAACTTCTTCATTTCTCAGCACAGCTGTTGATATGTCCTGTTCCCAGGGTGAGGAGCCGATCTACAGTGAAATAACAGAGGTGAAAGCTGAAGTCGGTAAGTAACCAAAAACCAGCTCCCCATGCGCCTGCAGATGTCTCTGTGGTATGGTCACCTGTGTCCCTGGCCTCCAACGTGCTTTTTGTTTCAACTGTGAAATAGAAACACAGGGTACCACTTAGGATGACACATGTTGTTTGCAGGCATCCATACACAGAGACAATCTTCTGGGTTTCTTCAGAGTTATGAAGTCCTTACTTTCCTCATTTTGGAATAGATGGGGCAAAGGTTTCTGTATTCTCCTGGAGGTGGGGAGGGGCTAGTGGTAGAGCAGCTTTTTATGGGTCCCCTGTCAAGGGAGAATCTTAACTCTTTTTATTTTTTATAAATTATTTTAGAAAATATATAATGTAGTGAGTTTTTATGACATTTTCTATAGCTATAGTATTGGATTTTTCTAATATTTTCCCTCTTATCTCTCTATTTCCCTACACACTTCAGAATGTGTACCTCACAATAGTTTAATTTCTGTTTTATGTTATATTTATGTATGTATTCCAAGCAGAATAATTATTATGTGATATTTTCTTTTCTTGTATTTGTTATTGTTCCCATCATCCTTTCTTGCCATCCCCTTCCTCCAACTTAATTTGTTTTTGTTTTTGTTTTCAAGACAGGGTTTCTCTGTGTATCCCTGACTGTCCTGGAACTTGCTCTGTAGACCAGGCTAGACTTCAACTCAGAGATTCACCTGCCTCTGCCTCCTGAATGCTGAGATTAAAGGCGTGTGCCACCACTGCCTGGTTCCCTTCCTCTATTTTATATATAATTTCCCTGCTATTGTCACTTATATGTTCAGATAGATAGGTAATATATAGACAGATGATAGATTATATAGACAGATTGACTATCAGGTAGACAGGCAGACAGACAGACAGATAGATAACATACAGATGGACATATAGCAGTATTGTGTGTATGAGAGAAAGCCTGTAATACTTGTTTCTCTCAGTCTGGCTTATTTGCTTAGTATGATAATCCACTCATTTCTCTGAAAGTGGCATAAATTCATTCCTCTGCATGGATCAGTAAAACCCCAGTGTGAATGTATGCCAATTTTACTTTATCCATTAATTTAAACACAAATCAAAATTTATATTTAAATATCTCACCTAAAATTCCAAACATCTAGAACATGGCTTCCAAATCATATTTTGGTCTCTTTTGTAACTTTTGTCCAATACTTGTGTTACCTATTGCCTAGACTGGTTCTTCCTCACCACCCCCCTTTCTTTTCTTTTCTTGTTTTTTTTTTTTTTTTTTTTTTTTTTGAGACAGTTTCTTTGTATGGCTCTGGCTCTCCTGGAACTCACTCTGCAGACAAAGCTGACCTCAAATTCACAGAGATCCACCTGCCTTTGCCTGAGTGTTGGAATTAAAGGAGTGTGCCACCACTGCTGGGCTTAGACTGGATCTAACATAGGTTCTTGGCATCTTGTTCAAAGTGTTGAAGAATTGCATGCAAAACATAGAATTGCATGCAAAACATAGAATTGCATGCAAAAAATAGTAAAAAAGAGATTGTTCAGAAGGGGAAGTACAAGGAAGACACAGTGAAAAGGATCAATGAGCTTCAGGAAAATAACTCAAGAGCTCTGGGTTACATCTCTGGATTCCCATTTGTGTGTCCTGGATGAGAAAGAGATAGATCCTATGGTGTTATGAGAACTCCTTCCCTGGGGAGACAAACTCCCTCCTCAAAGTCCCAACCAAAACCCAAAGAACAATTCCACTAAAATTTACCCGTTGAGATCCAATGAATTTATTGGGCTTACTGACTCTGGCCAACCTACCAGGAAGACAAACCTTTAAGAAACCTAACTCTCCATCCTCTAGCAACCATCAACCATCAATAGCTCCTCTGCTAAGGATGTGAGCTCACGAACCCCTCCCCTGCTCATGCTGGAGTGTTGACTGGCTTGATCTCGTGCAGGTTTTGTGAAGGAAACCACAGCCTCTTGAGTTCATGAGTGCAGTAGCATTGTCATGTCCGGAACGTGCTATTTCACTCAGTCCTCTTAACCTCTCCCTGCCCTGTCAGGAGGGTTGTGACATAGATGCCCCATTTATAACTGAGCACACCACAGATACTTATCTTCTGCACTTTAACTAGTTATGAGACTCTGTATTAACCATTATCCACCACCCAGAGAAACTTCTCTGATGAAGACTGAGAGATACACTAATCTATTGAATATAGAGTATTTAGAAGGAAGTTTGATACCTTATCCATTTGGCAAAATAATTATTAGGCCACCCTTAGGACCTCAGAAACTATTGAGGTACACATTCTTGGTTCGATTTACATTGCCAGGCGTGAGTTCCATTTTGTGGAGCAGGCTTTAAATGTAGCCAGAAAGTGGTTGGTTGCCTGCGTCACAATGCTCCTGGCACTACTGCATCAGCGGGCAGGGTTCACAGCTGGATGAAACTGTCAATGGCCTTTCTACCCCAGAAGCCTGCACAGCACATCCCAGGGCTACTGAAACTACTTAGCAGGGAGGAGGTTTCCAGACCATTGTCAATTTGATTTTTCCCACATCCTGTGATTAAACTGTGTGCTCTCTTCAGCAACTGGTCTTACCATCAGTTTCCAGTGGGCAATCAAGAGCCATCTGGCCAGGCTCTTATTTTTTCCCCTCTGATTTGAACAGACTAGAAGCGGACAGCCAGTGTCAGGCTCTGGGTTTCAAATAGCTCCTGGATCAAATAGTTTTGTAGTCACTGCACAGAGAGAGGCTGAGGAGGAGTGGGTGCTTCCTAGCTATTGGTTCCTGTGAAATGGAAGATGGAATTCTGTACACATGGGTCCTGGCTATGGCAACCTAGAAGCTTGAGTCCTAAAGTCGTGTGTCTGGGCAGGAGTACGCTGGTGGCCTGCGTGTCCCTGGGCCCAGCTGATATAGGGCACATGTGTGCTGAAACTGTGTCCTTCTCTTCCACAGGGCATGTGAGACACGGCCTGGTCCCCCTCATGCTGCACGTGCTTTTCCTCATTCTCTTCTCTGGAGTCCTTCTGGCATTTCTTCTCCAAGGTCAGATGGCTCTGAGTACTTGGGATCTTAATGTTGGTCTTTTGGCTAGTACAAACAGAGAGACAAGACCGAAGCTGGAACCTGGTCCTTCTGTGACTTCTGAGCATATCTTAGGACTTCTCCAACATATACAGCAGGGAAAATGGAAGAGGAACGGGAGAGGGTCTTTGTTCCACTTGCCCTTGTAATTCAGCCTTTTCTGGATGGTGATACACACACTCTCTCTCCATGGGGTGTGTGTGTGTGTATGTGTGTGTGTGTGTGTGTGTGTGTGTGTGTGTGTGTGTGTTTGCATGCACATTCACCTCCACAGGCAGATGTACACGTGTGTGTATATAGTCACTAAGGCTGTAGACAGCCTCAATGGTCATTCCTCAGATTCTTCCCACCTTGTTTATTGAAAAATAGTCTCTTCTCTAAGGTCATCAAAAAACAAGTCTGGCTAGCTATTGAACCCAAGGGATCTGCCTGTTCTTGAAATCTCTAGAACCGTGATCATCATCATACACCAACATGCCTGAATTTTAGAATGTGGGTCCTGGGAAACTGAACTCAGCTCCTCATGCTTGAAGGGCAAGTGCATTACCAGCTCACTCATCTCTTCAGCTCAGAATTCCTCTTCCTTAAGTGTTTTACAACAAAGAGTTGGCTCCCAGACAATATGTTCCTACATAGGTGGTGTAGACTATGGCACACTGTAGGTATTTAATAGTTGTAGTTTCTTTCTTTATTTATTTATTTTTCTTTTTCTTTTTTCTTATTGCAGTTCCAAAGGTTCCCTGCACCCAGGATCAGGAGGAGATCTACCAGGAACTTGTGCAGCTGAAGCCTAGAGTTGGTGTGTGATTAGAAGCTGACTCACCAGGGATCTTAATGGGTTATCCATGTGGGGGCACTTTGGTTGAGTTTGACACTTTTAATGTTATTCTTTGTCAATTGGGAATACAGGATAACATCAAAATTTGTTTTGGGTGTTTACAAGAAAGCATATGTAGTAAGGATCCAGTTATGCCAGTTTCCTGGAGTCTTTCTGAGATCTTAGCTCCTACTTCTCCTGGTGTGAATGGGGCCAGGACTCCTGGGTTCTTTTAGGATGAGGAAGAGACTTGGGAAGTGGAGAAGGTAATGTCTCCCCACTGTAATGCTTGGGGGTTCCTGACTCTGGAGGGCTAGAAGGTTGAGCAGATGCAGGAATATAGACAATCAAGTCTGGGTTTATTCTAACTAGCCTCCCCCAACAGACCTTTTATGCCGCCCCTGCCCCTGGGACTGGATGTTCTTCCAAGGAAAGTGTTTCTTCTTCTCCATAACTAAACGTAATTGGAGTTATTCCCTCACTGCTTGCCAGGAAGTAGGGGCCCAACTAATCATCATTGAAAGTGATGAGGAGCAGGTATGCCTGATTCAGGAGTGGGACGTACATCTTTTTATTGTTGTAGATTTCATGCATCATACCAAGTTTCTTGACTAAACCTGCCCCTATTATCTCCCTTCCAATTTTTTCTTGTCCCAATATTTCCCCTCCCAATTTCATCTACTCTCTCTTTCAAAACTCATGGAGTCCCTTAGTGCTGCCTACATGTACACGGATTTAAGACTGGAGCATGGGTATCCTCTCAGGAGCTACATGTCTGAAAAAACTAACTTCTCTACTTGAAAGCCATCAATTGTCAACAGTTCTTCAGCCAAGGGTGGGACTCCAGGAGCCCTTCCCTGTCTAGGCTGAGACTTTGACTGTCTTGATATCATGTAGCCACTGTGAATTCATGTGTACAATTGCCCTGTCCAATTCACCTCAGCTGTCCACTACCTCTGGCTCTCACAATCTTCTTTCCCTCTTTCTTGATGATTTCTGAGTCTTGGAGGGAGGGGACATGATACAGATGGGGGGGGCATGTATTTTACTACATGACAAGCCATTGAAGGTGGATGACCACATAGACTTTCAAGGGGAAATGGAAGAGAAGAGGGTTATGAATTGGGGAATCAATACCTTATACACACAAATGTGTGCACGCGCATACACACACACACACACACACACACACACACACACACACACACACACACCAAGCAAGTCTTGACCATGTGTGTATGTATGATTTAGAGGAAGACTTGAAAATATAAAGAATGCCTATTAATAGGTTGGCTAGTACTTAATAACACAGAGAGAAAACTCTGCTGTGTGTCATTGACCAATTGCTAAACACATGGCTCACACATTCAGTCAGTCATGAGTAAATCCAAGAGGGCATGCTCAAAACTCAAAGTTAGAGAAATGTGCAGTAAAAACAAGTGTATGTGACAAGAGGCCATCTGTGCACGTCTCTGTGCAAGTCATTTGCTTATAGGGCACAGCGACAGGAGGACTCCACTCTTGTGAACACACATTAGAGAGCATGGTGTGGTGCCCTAGAAGGTCTGACTGCAAATAGGATTTCCCATCTGGACTTTACAGGGACACTGGATAGAAAATGATGTACTCAGCTATATCTCAACTACTCTTCTCCTCTTACAGAGCTTCATACAGAAAATGAAGAAGATTAATAGCCATCTCTGGTTAGGGCTGTCGGACATGAAACATGAAGGCTTGTGGCAGTGGGTGGATGAGTCACCTTTGTCGCCAAGGTAGATCAAAAACAAGGGTAAAATGGGGGTGGATGGGCTGGTGTCTGAAACACTAATGTGAAAGACCCTTGTCTGGGGTTTTTATCCCTCAGACATAAACATGTGTCACTTACTGAGTAGAAAGGTAATTCATGCCCAGGTTCAGGCAAGATGGCAAATGCTTTGAAATGCCAGTAGTAGAGATGCAGGAGGAGCTTGGGTTCTGGGAAATGTAAATATAGTGTGTTAGAAAGAATCTAAGGGGTTGGGGAGATGGCTCAGTAATAAAGAGCGTGGATGGTTCTTGCAAACGATAGGAGTTAGGTTCACAGAACCCATGTCAGGCAGTTCACTGTCACTTGCCACTCCAATTTCAGAGGACTCAAATAATGTACACCTACACACACACACACACACACACACACACACACACACACACACACACTCCTAAAATAAGAATATGCTATATGACAAAACCAATAGCTCTGGAGATGTTGGCTGCCTAGTTTCCAAGGAAAGGAATATATCCTACACCCCGAGTGACCATGTGCATAATGGCCACGCTCAGCCAAGACATGGGTGAGGGAGGGGAGATGTGGCCAGGAGCCCTCATCACTATTCACGCAGGAAGGACTAGATTGATACGGTAAAACGGATTTTGGATTAGCCAGTTTGAATCATTTCAGTGGGTTCTATCCTTAGCTATCTGATGCCTTCCTGGTGTGGTTAAAGTGGGTACACAGCAGCCAGAGTGTAAAAGCCCGATAATGTAGTTGGGATGTGAAGTCTCAACTAACTAACTTGTGTCTAAACATCTCACCTTCAACAGAAGGACTTCTGTCTCCAACACTAGCCAGAAGACACGTGGGGTCAAGGACATGGCACTAAGCAAGCTACTGGGCTAGAATAAAACATGTCTGCCATTGGTACTCAGGGACAAAACAAAGACATCCAGTTTCCAGAAGCTTGAAACTTCATTTATAGATGAGGGAAGGGACACAGGTTCACAGTGTGTGTGGGTTTTGCAGATTTAAAAAATATTGGTCCCCATGGAAAAAAGGAGACCATCCAGAGACTGACTGTGCAGAACTGACAGATCATGGCTGGGATGATGACAAGTGCGAGACAGAGAAATCCTGGATCTGCAAGAAGTCCTCAACATCCTGCTCCAACAACTGATGCTCAGGTCCTCCCATCAGCCCTCACAGCTTATCCCATTTGTGGTTCCTTTATAGTCACATAAATCATGTATGCGTATGTAAATGACAGTAGAAATAAAGTTGTCTAGGGGAGCAAAGGGAGAGAGATGGGGAAGGGGTAGAGTGGGAGAAGCAGGGTGGGTGGGATATACTCAATATATGCTATATACCTATAAGAAATTTGAAACTTTTATTAAAAGGAGTGTGGGTATGTGCATCACAGCATTTGTACAGAGGTCAGAGAACAACTTGCTGGAGTCAGTCTTTCCTTCTACCATAAGAGTCCCAGGGTTCAAATGCAGATCATCAGGTTGAGTGATGACTGTCTTTATCCACTAGCCATCTCATTAAAAGATTCTTCGATTTTGGGTGAGAGTCAATTCTGTGACATTTTATCTTCAGAGTGTACAAACTTTTAAATTTTGTTTTACACATGCTAAAAGGTCTCCTTGAGTCTAAAGAGTCTTTGAATTTCACCTTTGGAAAGTGTGAACTCTGAGTGGACATTAAATATATTTTACATTATAAAATGACCAAAAGACGTTTGGGGGATTGAGATGGGATATTGTGACTTTAATATGAAATTCACCTCCCCCACAGTCTCATGTGTTGTGGAATAATCTTTTTGTACACTGTAAAGATATGTCTTTGCCAAGGTGCCTACTGATTCACTTAATAAAGAGCTGAATAGCCAATAGCTGGGCAGGAAGAGATTAGGTGGGATTTCTGGACAGAGAAAAGAGGAGACGAATCTAGGCAGGGGAGATGCCAGAGGAGATGGAGAGGAAGCAGAACATGCAGGAGGAGAGGTAAAATCCACAAGCCATATGACAGCATGTAGGTTTATAGAAATGGGTCAATTTAAGTTATAAAAACTAGTTAGAAACAAGCCTACGCTAAGGCCATGTTTTCATAATTAAAGTCTTGGTGCCATTTTCTTCTGAGCTGGCAGTTCAAAGGGAAGTCTGACTACACATGATATCCAACATGAGGGTTTGAACATCCAAACATAGGGCCTGAGAAAGCTAAAAAAGAGTTCTAGAGAAAGAGCCACATGGGGCTTTCTAGTTCTGCAGTCTTTCAGGCGGGCCAGTGCTTGGCATACAGAGGTATGGCTACCGGCAGCCGCCTGTGAACTTCAGCCAGCCGCCAGTGCCATGAGCTAAGCTGAGCCATGTGGCAGCTGACATGGCAGTTTAAGATTTGTCTTATTGCTCTAGCTAGAACTTCGAGTACTATATTGAAAAGATATGGGGAGGGTGGACAGCCTTGTCTTGCTCCTAATTTTAGTAGAATTACTTTGAATTTCCTTCCATTTAATTTGATGGTGGCTGTCTGCTTGCTGTAAATTGCCTTTATTATATTTAGGCATGTTCTTTGTATTCCTGATCTCTCCAAGACATTATCAAGAAAGGGTATTGGATTTTGTCAAAGGATTTTCCAGAATCTAATGAGATGATCTTGTGGATTTTTTTCTTTCAGTTTGTTTACATGGTGTATTACATTGACAGATTTTCATATGTTGAACCATCCTTGCATCTCTGGAATGAAGCCTACTTGGTCATGGTGGATAACTTTTTTGATGTGTTCTTGGATTTGGTTTGCCAGTATCTTCTTGAGTATTTTTGCATCAATGTTCATGAGGGAGATTGGTCTATAATTCTCTTTCTTTGTTACATCTTTATGTGGTTTGGTTATCAGGGTAACTGTAGCCTCATAAAAAAGAGTTCAGTAATGTTCCTTTTGATTCTATTGTGTGGAACAATTTGAAGAATATTGGTATTAGCTCTACTTTGAAATTCTGGTAGAATTCTGTGCTGAAACCATCTGGTCTTGGGCTTTTTTTGGTTGGGAGAATTTTAATGACTGTTTCTATTTCCTTAGGGATTATTGGTCTATTTAAATGGTTTATTTGTCTTGATTTAACTTTGATAAGTGGTACCTATCCATAAAATTGTCCATTTCTTTTAGATTTTTCCAATTTTGTGGAGTATATGTTTTTGATGATTTTCTGATTTCCTCACTGTCTGTTGTTATGTCTCCCTTTTCATTTCTGATTTTGTTAATTTAGGTGTTCTCTCTCTGCCTTTTGGTTAGTTTGGAGACAGCTTGTCTATCTTGTTGATTTTCTCAAAGAACCAAATCTTTTTTTCATTGAGAGATGCATGGATCACCCTGGGAAGGGGAAATAGATGAGATCTCCATGAGTAAACTGATGGTATTGGGGAGGCAATGGAGGGTAGGGGATGGGAGATGAGAACATAAAGAAACAAGATGTTTGAGCTGGGACAGGGACAAAGTGGGAGAGCAAGGAAAGAGATACCATGATCGAGGGTGCCATCATGGGGATAGGGGAGAAACAGGGTGCTAGGGAAATTCCTAGGAATCCACAAGGATGACCTCACCTTAGACTACTAGAAATAGTGGAAAGGTGCCTGAACTAGCCTACCCTGGTAATCAGATTGGTGAATACCCTAACTGTCATTATAGAGCCTTCATCCAGTAACTGGTGGAACCAGAAGCAGAGATCTATAGCCAAGCACCAAGCTGAGCTCCAGGAGTCCAGTTCACAAAAGCAAAGAGGGGTTCTATGAGCAAGGGACATCAAGATCATGATGAGAAAACATACAGAGACAATCAAAGGGAACTCATGAACTCTGGACCAATAGCTGTGGAGCCTCCGTCAGACTGGACTAGGCCTTCTGCATAGGCAAGACAGTTATATAGCTTGACCTGCTTTAAGGTGCCCCCTGGCAGTGGGATCAGGATTCATCCCTGGTGCATGAGAGGGCTTTTTGTCAGAACACCTTACCAGGACTTGGCATAGGGGGAGGGGCTTGGGCCTGCCTCAACTGAATGTACCAGGCTCTGTGGACTCCCTGTGGGAGGCTTTACCTTGGAGGAGGTGGGGAATGGGGGATGGGTTGTGGGGAAGGCTGGGAGATGGGAGGAGGGATGAGGGGGAATCTGTGGTTAGCATGTAAAATGAATAGAAAATTTCTTAATAATAATAAAAAAACCAGGGGTATAGAATAGAGATCATAGGATAAAAGGGTGGATTGTTGCGTCTACTTTTGAACAACCACTAGTCAAATATTTTACATTGGTATGGACTTTTTGTGTATTGATACAAATGTAAGATTAGTTTTGTTATACCATATGTATGTTTCTATTCTTGTTTAAGTTATTGTACCTATGCAGCTCATTAAAAATGTAATATAAAGTTTTAGTCCTTGAAATCTATTTAGGATAATAAAGAAAGACAGGTTAGTAGTTAGCCATCTATAATAATCAAACTTATAGTCATGATAGGTAGTTAGAAGTCGAAAAATACAGATATATCAGCTTTAGTGTCTATTAGGCCTGCAAATTAAATGTCATTTACTTGTGATTTTAGCTTTGGCCTCTTATCATTAATAACAGTTTGTCAAAATACTTTTTGCTGTGGATATCGCTCTGTGTAAATAAAGTTCTGATTGGCCAGTGGCCAGGCAGGAAGTATAGGCGGGACAAGAGAAAAGAGAATTCTGGGAAGTAGAAGGCTGGGGGAGACACCGCCAGCCGCCGCCATGAGAAGCAACATGTAAAGACACTGGTAAGCCATGAGCCATGTGGCAAAGTATAGACTAACAAAAATGGGTTAATTTAAGATAGAAGAAGCAGATAACAAGAAGCCTGCCACGGCCATACAGTCTCTAAACAATGTAAGTTTCTGTGTGCTTTCTTGGTTGAGTCTGAGCAACTGTGGGACTGGCGGGTAAGAGAGATTTATCCTGACTGGGCCAGGAAGGAAAACTCTAACTACAACTTTTTTTCAATGTTTCTAAAAATCTCCTGTCCTACAATTGGAGTTGCTTCTTTACCTTTGAAACATGAGAGTAACAACAATTGAACAACTTTGCCATCTACAAAAACGTTCAAGACAATCTCTACAGGATTTTAAGAGGTAATTTTTAGGCAACATTATGGAGTATTTCTATAAAATTTTAAAAGGAAGATCCCTTTTCTTTAGATCAGAAGCAACATATTAATGCAGCTTGCCAACCATCAACAGTGTGGACCAAACTGTGCACCTGCATTCCATTCAGCTAAAAAACAACTTTTGTAAGCTCTCACTCAGCAAGAGATCATTTTCCAACTTAGTAACCATATTATCTAATGACCTAACAGCTCATTCTGTTTCAAGTGTTACATTTTTATAGAATTTAACCAAGAATTTCTAGAAAACAACTTAAAGAGCAGAGCCAAAATTTTAATAATGCTAAACAGACAAGAGAATACCCAAATATAATTTGAAATCATAAATTTTATTCTTTTAGTTCACTTACTATGGAAATTAAACATTCATCTAAACACTAATTAGACAGTCAAGACAAGAGAGCGTCCTTTATACAATGAATGACTAATATCTCTGGAAATTTAAACAACATTGACTCTGACCATAATTGTTTTTTATTAGAACTTGGCTTGTTCAAACTTTTTTTTTCCATGAAGGGATCATCAATAATGAGTTATTCCCACTATTAGAAACAAAACAAAACAAAACAAAACAAGAAAACATTTCCCATAAAAAGACTTTTAATATTGAGTTATTCACACTCTGAGGGAAAAATAAGAAACATTTAAACCAGTTTTAAGAAAACCAACAACAAAATTCTAAGCTCTCAGCAGCCTGTATTTGCTCACTCAGGCTGCAGCAGTAAGCACCCCTAACCCCCTCCCCTCAGTCATTCTTTGTAATTCAGATGCCTCCGCTCTGTGCTGACCACAGATCTGTGAAAGAGCTGACAGGCAGGGAGATCTCTGAGTTTCAGCTATCCTGGATTTTTATATCAGAAAAGGCCTTTTTTTCCCTCCTATTTTTACTGGGAAGAGGCTTTTTTTTCTTTCCTTTATTTTCCATTTATGAGGCCTTTTAGTTTTTAGGCCTTGATTCAATATTTTTCCCTTTTTTATTGGGAAAAAATCTCTTTTTCTTAATTAAGCATTTTTCCCTTTTCAAATGGAAATTTCCTTTTATTTCCTTTCCTTTCCTCAGTGGACAGAACAAGAAAAAGATGAAAAGTAACACTTTTCTCCTGAGCTGCAGGAGATTGCTGCATTTCTGCAGGGGTTTCCCCTTATTGCAGAGTGAAGCAAAAGAAACATCTTAGGCCGGAGAAGCAGAGCTCTGCTAGGAAGCTCCCTTAAGAGGGGGCTGAGCAAAGCTCAGCTGTAGCAGCTCTCCAGGAGAGGAGCAGGATTGCTATATCCTGCTGGGAGACCATTCCCCATCACACCAGGTAGTTCTAGGCCTGACTTTCTGGAGAAGTCAGAAAAATTTACCTGCCAGGAGCTATCCCCAGGGGTGGATGGGTCCTGCAGAGGATGTACAGGAGTGAGCCAGGCCATGGAGAATCTTGCAGCCTGATTGACTAGCAGCCAGGGTGTTTCTTTATCTATATAGAATTTAGTTAGCAGGGATACATACATGATGTTCCAAAACAGATCACATCATTTTTGGTTTTGGACATGTATTTCACTTGCTTTTGCTCATCTTTTAGTCATCATGAATAAACTATGACAGAACAGAGTTATCATTTCCAATTATTTTCCCTCAAGTTTTGACGTCATTAATAAACAGAGTTATCATTCTTACTCATTAACCCCATAACCCGATTTTTGAGAATCTAGAGGCATATGACAGCCTGTGCTCAGGCTGATTGCTTTTATTGCTTCAAGGACACTAGACAAAAACAAAATTTTCAACCACCCTGGGCATTTTGCCATGTCTCAAGCAATGTATTATTAATGCTTAGTGGTCAGAGTGCCCAGGAAAAATCCTCAGGCTAAAGCTGCTGCAGTTATTCAAATTCTGGCATAGTACAATCAATGTTCACATTTATATCTTTGTAGAATTTGTCTGTATGTCTAATGCTGTCATTCTGTTGTTCCTTGGTCATATGACATTATAGTGGCTCTATGTGAGCTGACTTCTAAGAGAGGGAGATCCTGACACCTCATACTTTTATTATCTTTCCATTCCATACTTTGCTCATCAATATGTCTGTGTAGGGCAGAGTTGCATGCCAAGTAATTGTCTGAGTGTACAGTGGGAAGAGCTTTGTAATCTGAACTATGGCCAGTTCCTCTAGCCCACCGCATCTTCTTGACCTTTTTGAATTTACTTTGTTTTGAATATCTTGTTCCAGTGTAAGTACAGGGACATGTGTTTTAAGAATGTCTCACAGCCTCATGAATAGACCTCTGGTTTCTTTATGTGTCACAACCTCCAAGGCATAAGGAAGACCTTCAAGTAGATAAGGATATCTCCCTAAAAGTGGGGAGGGGTAGTCTTTCCTGTGTGAGCTTAGAAGCAGTATTCCTGAGAGAAGGCATAAATGATTCATAAGTAATTTTCCATCAATCCAATATTCTCAAATTGTACAAATATTAAAAGTGCACCAAGTACATAACAGGTGGAGATGAACACCAAAGGTGGCATGGCAGCCATCATGCGGCTCAGCTTTGCTGGATCTTTGTCAAGCAGCTGTGCTGGCTTTATGACTTCTGCCATTTCATTCAGATATGGCTGTGTCATTTCCCTTCCAGGGTTGGGCTGCTTCTTTGCAGTTCCAGATGTCAGAGCTGTGCAAAACAGCTCCAGGTGTCTGGGACACCTTCAGGGCAGAGCTGTTGTTCTGAGCAGCTCAAGATGTCTGGGATACCTCCAAGGCTGAACAGTCTCCTTGCAGTTCCAGCCATCAGAGCTGTCCTAAGCAGCTCAAGGTGTTGCCTGACTCCCCAGGTAGTCAGGACACCTTTCCCCAGAATTGTTGCAGCAAATTTACTTACATTGTTGGTGCTGAAATCTGGGACCAAACCCATAGAGTTGCAACCAATTTACTTACACACACCAAATGACATAAGGATATTTTAAAATGCACGTGCCTTAGGAGCTTTAATATAACATAAATCACATAATATAAAATGTAGAGATAAACCTACAAATGGTCTTTGTTGAGAAATAGACAAATATAAGTGGTAGATCATGAGTAAGATGTAACCCCCAAGTACTAAACTAGCATCTAACGCCTTTAGTCCACTGAAATAATGGAAATTAGCCCTACCCTAGGCCTCAGCACCTTTCTCAAGAAGTATTTCCATAGACACCATCATAATATCTCTTATCCTCTCCACCAATGGTCCCGTGTGGTCCACATGGTTCCCTCTCTCAGCATCTGTGAGTATAATAAACTAACTTTTCCATGGTAACAGTCTCCTGCCCCATTGACCTTATATGCCATAGATTTCCTATTGATACATGGTGTTCAAATCACCTCCACAGGCTGCAAGCTTCTTCTAGAGTTATAGTTGAATTTTGTACAACTGCTGTTCTCTCTGAAGTCAATGAATGTCACAGATACCCATGCCTAGGAAGTGGTGAGTAGCTGTAAAGGTATCCCAAATCAGAGTTCCAGATCCACACTCAGTATGTTTCCATCCCTTTTACATACTTGAACAGAGGGTAATCATCTACCCATTGCCACAATTCCTTATTTAGGTCTGAGAGCCCCATTCAATTAGAGCCTGTATAAGATAGAGCCTTCTAAGATAGAAGCCTCTTGCAGGAAACTCTGGAAGGGAGAAGAAGAGTCAGGGGATATCCTTTCCTGCCTACCCCAGCCACCTGTGTTTCCACAAACAGTAAACAGAAAATTCTGCTTATAGTCTGACTTTAGCCCTTTTTTATTAGCACACAGTGTTTTGACGATATCTACCACCCATTATCCTCTCCTGTTGCCTCCCACTCCTGCTGATTATTCCCATACATCACTTTCTACATTCATGGCTTTTTCTGTGTGACCCAAGCAGGGGTACTTACAGAAGCATGAGTGGGGGGTTTATTTATAGGAAAGTGGGCACCTTACCAATGGCTACACCACTGAAGAAAATATCTCTCAGTCCCCCACTAATCATTAACTGCTTCTAGATCCTTTGGGGGGTTCATAAGCTTCTCTACTCTAGCAGCTCTTACCTGCCTACAAGTATCCAGCACCCACATTGGAATGTTCACAACTGCTTGTAACTCCAGAGGATCTGATATCTTCTTCTAGCCTTCTAGGGTACCCTCACACACATGCCTAGACACACATGTATACACAAATAAAATGAATCTTTTTAAAAAGGAAGCCCTACCACCAAGTGTACCTGATCTTTGTCACTTTTAATCATGACTGATTGAGTGCTCATATTCTTACAGTCTTCAATGGACTTGTTCCAGTTCCATTGTGTCTTGAAGAAGTAGTAGCAGTTGCCTTGGAAGACTGTCCATTCCCAGGGGCAACACAGGCAATCTGTTGGGGCATGAGGGGAACTGTATTTTAATTGCCCACATTCCCGTTCTTGCCCAACCTTTATCCTACACACTCCATTGGAATCTCTCTCTCTCTCTCCTCTTTCTCCTTATTTCTTTGTGTAGCTGTCTCTGCATGTATGGATTCACAGGTATGAATGTAGAGGTAAGAAGAAGGCATAGGGTTTCCCCTCTGTTACTCTGACTATTCCTTTGAAAAAGGACCTCTCCCTGAATCTGGCATTGATGATTTCTTAGATAGCTAGGAAAACAGCAAGCTCTAACAATTCTTTTGTCTCAGCCTACATGAGAGTTTGGATTACAAGCACACTTGGGATGCCTAGTTTATTATGTGGGTGCTAGAATCCAAACTCTGGTCCTCATAATTGTTTGGTAAATGTTTTAACCAACGAGTGTCTTCTCCAGCCCCAGGACCCTCTCTCAACACTAAAAAATGGGTAAATTATTACCCTCTTCACACCCTGAGATTCCTCTCCACTCCAGGAAAATCTCACTTTGTTGCTGTGATAAAACATTGATCAAAAGCAACTTAAGTGGGGAGGTGGTGTGCTTTGGCTTGTTCTTCCAGGTCACAATCTATCATTCACAGAAATTAGGGCGGGAACCATGGAAGAATGCTGCTTGCTAGCTCACTGTCTGGCTTGCTTCCAATTTATGCTTAAAGGGCTTTTAAAAATGTATCCCATGAGCACCTGCTTATCCATGGTACTGCCCAGTGGCCTAAACCTTCTGTATGAGTTAAGAATGAAAACCCTCCATGATACCATGCCCACGGGCCAGTTTAGTCTCAGCAATTCCTCAATTGAAGTTTTTCCTTTCAGATGACTCCATAGTGTATCAAGTTGACAATTAAAGCTAACTAGGACACTGCCCCATCTCTTCCACACCAGGAAAAGTCAAGGATTTAGAACTTATAGCAGAAACCAAAAGCCTGAATTAACTAAATACATGGCCTCCTGTGAAACACCAAATGTCATCCTGGTTGTTACCACATGTTCCCATTTCACAGGTGAAAAAGAAGAGGTTCAAAAACTGTTAGTGACTCCAGGAAAAAGAGAATATTTGGAGACTCTCTGGAGTAGTTGGAGATTGAACTTCATGTCACTCACTGACTTCATCTTTCAATGTGTCAATTCTTGGTAGATAACTTGGTAGATTACTAGTCTCCTGATCTTGTGAGCTGTAGATACTGTGCCATGATAAAGACAAGGTGAATTACAAGACACCTAGTATATTTCATGACTTGCACTGGGCACTCTGGAGTGTGGTTTCTGAGATCTAATGTCTTGTTTAGTCCCATCTGAAGAAGAGGAATCATGACACCCAGAGGAAGATAGAACCACATGGGCAAGCAGAGCCAGGACCATCCCCTGGTCCTGATCGCCTGTTTCCCTAGATCAGAGACAGAAGGGTCCCTGTTCAGTTCCTGAAAAAGCCACTGAAGTATCTGTTCCCAGCTCGACTTCCACTTGTGATAGCAGCCTCAGATAAAGGACCAGAGCAGGAAGTCCCAACAGTCATGCTGACCCTGACCTTGAGCAAGGAATACCACCAAGAGCACAGCAAAAAGAGTGAGGGACACCATCTGCAGCACCAGGGGGTGAAGTCATGACATAGACATCCTAAGGAAAGGATAGTGAGACACCCCAGCATGCCTGTGTCCTCACCAAGGCCAAGAACAGACTGGACCTTAGTTTCTTCTTCTCTGAGCCACTAGAGTCCAGAACCCAGATCTTATCATTCATGTACACAGCTGTCCAAGATCCAGACTCAACATCTGAACCTTCATCTCTCAGAACCCAAGTGGACAACATCTAAACTTCCACCTATCAAGTCCAAGAGGTCCAGGGTGAAGAACCAAAATACCCCCATTTCTAGCAAGCCCTTCACCCCAGCTTGAAGTAGGCCTGAGTTTTGAAATTCTCAGAGCTGCTGACATAGGTCCCAGAAACTCAAAAGTACAAATCCAGGATGTTTGAAGGGCCATCTGGTAACCACTGATTAACCACAGAATGCCCCAATGCCAGAAATGGTCAAAAGTAAAAAGTCAGGATGTTTGAAGGGTCATCTGGTAACAACTGATTAACCACAGAACATCCCAATGCCAGAGGTAGTCTATAAAGTTTGACAAACAACCAGTCAAAACTGCAAAGTAAGATAACACAGCAATTTTGGAAAGTCCCTAAAACTTGAGCCAATAAGAATTGTACCTATACTAGCACTACTAACTGATATAACCTGTGACTTTTGCCTTTAAAAACAGATTGCAGAGGGGTGGACCTCACCTGCATCGAGATGCTTGATGAGATCCCTGCCGCACTGCTTGAACTGCTCCAATAAACCTTGCTTTTGCATTTTGGTGAGTTCATGTCTCTGGTGGTCTCTTCAAGGGTCTCGTGCCCAGGGCACAACATCTGTATGTTTCCCCATCATGATCTTAATGCCCCTTGCTCATAGAAGCCTTCTTCCCTCCCTTTGATTTGACTCCTGGAGCTTAGCCTGGTGCTTGGCTGTGGATCTCTGCATCTGCTTCTATCATTACTGGGTGAAGACTCTATGATGACAATTAGGGTATTCACTGATCTGATTACTGGGGTAGGCCAGTTAAGGCACCCTCTCCACCATTGCTGGGGGGTCATCCTTGTGGATTCCTGGGAAGTTCTCTAACACTAGGTTTCTCCCTATCCCCATGATGTCTCCCTCTATCATGGTATCTCTTTCATTGCTCTCCCACTCCATCCCTGTTCCTGCTCAACCATCCCACTCCTTTATGTTCTCATCCCCTATCCCCTATCCTCCATTGCTTCCTCTCACTCCCAGTTTACTCACAGAGGTCTCATCTTTTCCCCCTTTCCAGGGTGATCTATGCATCCCTCTTAGGGTCCTCCTTGTTAGCTAGCTTCTCTGGAGCTGTGGGTTGCATTCTGGTTATCCTTTGCTTTACATCTAGTATCCACTTATGAGTGAGTACATACCAGGTTTGTCCTTCTGATTCTGGGTTACCTCACTCAGGATGATATTTTCTAGTTCCATGTGATGGATAGTTTTATGCCAACTTGACACAAGCTAAAGTCATCTGAACCTTTCTCAGTTAAGAAAATGCCTCCATAATATCCAGCTGCACAACACTTTCTTAATTAGTGATTGTGGGGGAGGGCTCAGACCATCATGGGTAGTACTATTCCTGAGCTGGTGGTCTGTGTTCTATAATAAAACAGGCTGAACAAGCCATGAGGAGCAAGCCAGTAAGCAGCACCCCTCTGCTTCAGATGGCCTCTGCCTCAGCTCCTGCCTTCAGGTTCCTGTCCTGTTTGAGTTCCTCTCGTGGCTTCTTCCAATGATGAACATCAATATGGAGTATAAGCTGTAAGGGTACTGTCCTTAATTACGTCATCAGCCTAGGACGTGGCCCAGCCTGAAAGGTGGGCGGGCCCTCTGTGTCCCTTCCTTTTCTCCTTCCTCTCTCTTCCCTCCGTGCGGTCTCTCTGTTTCTCTCTCTCTCCTTCTCTCCCCCTCTCTCCCAATAATGCTCTAGAAAGGTAACTATGGCTTGTGACTTTCCTCCAGCATGCTCCTCCATTGGCATGGCTGCCATGGGTGACGGCCAGCCACGAGCAGCGCCGATTTAACCAACGTAAGCCAAATAAACCCTTTCCTCTACAACTTGTCTTTTGACTGTGGTGTTTCATCACAGCAGTAGAAACCGTAACTAAGACAATATTCAAAACAAAATTTAAAATAACAGTCTTCTGGGACACGCCCAGGCAAGGTCAGGAGCAGAGAACCTTGTTCTGTACTGCTTAAGAAATGTCTTTGGTTTGGGAATATGCACTGCAAATCTGAGTCTGGATCTTCAATGAAGTGGCCAGGCCTGCTGACTCAAAGTCCATGAAAGTGGTGAACCTGTTCAGTGAGCTGCCCTTGGGCAAAAAGAAAGAAATTTATGACTGGCATTCAAATCACAACACATATTTTGCACTCATGGACACACTCCATCTCCTAGCGTTTACAGACATGAACATCAGAATTTTAAGGATGAACAAAGACATGTAAAGAAACTCTGTGGAAAGGGGAAACCAATGAAAGGAAAGGGAAAAGAGCTACAAAAGAAATAGTGGTGGCACCAGTTGCAGACCAACAGGCAAGACTCCCACAGGCAGGCATGCCTATCACCACCATGCCCATCAGACTCCGTAATCTACAGGTCTCACCCCACCCCTCAACCTACCTACCCCCTGTCTCACCCCGCCCCTCAACCTACCTACCCCCTGAAACCTCAGCAGCTCCTTCAGACACAGGCTCTGTCAGCTCGGATTGGACCTAGAGGTGAGTGACTGTTCTTCCAGCTGGTCAGCCCAGTTTCTAGGCCCTAGACAATAAGGCACAAGCCATGCCCCCTACTGTTGGTCCCTGTCCCCCGTCCCCCACCCTGTCCTTGAGTAGCTGTTGCCTTGCTTGTTGACCTTGCCCAGATGTCCTCCCTATGCCAATATCCTGCCAGTTTCCTTCCTCCTGAACGCTTACCAGGAGGTTCCTTGTTTGTGAATCCTGCTTTTGGTGTAAACAGCTAGGATGCAAGAATGTAGAACATCTGTAGCAAACTTCTGCCCTCCAGGGTTCTCCCACTGTGCTGTGAGCCTGTATTTAAGGCCTCCTCCCTCCTTTAATACATGGCATTCGGCATCTACTGAGACAAATGACCCGCTGTCATGTCTCTGTTTTTAATCCTCAGCCCCTCGCTCTGACATGGTGAATGGGTGGTGGTAGCATGGGTGTTACTGCTACAAGTGGAGGACCCACTGAGATCCAAGAAAGAATGGATGCACTGAAGGACACCCAAAAGGCTGGCCAGCATTTTAAAAGAAGGTAAGGACGAGTGAATTGTTATGGGTGCAGCTAGTTTGCAGTTACTCCTGAGGAACAGTTAATTGGACTGCTGAAGCAGCAGGGCACCGCTGTTAAGAGCAGAACAGCTAAAGATTTCATTCAGATCCTTCAAAATGTTAGTCCCTGGTTTCTGGTCTCTGAGGCATTTAATATACCAGTTCAAAGGGAAAGAAAGAAAATAAAAAAGGAAATCTTCCCAATAGAGAAGAGGGAAGGGAAGGAAATTTCCTGTTAAAAAAGAAAGAAATTTTTAATCAAGGAAAAAGGATTTTCCCAGTAAAAAGGGGAAAAATATTGAAAGTAGGCCTAAAGATTTTAAGTCCCTGTAAAAGAAAAATAAAGGAAAAAAAGCCTCTTCCCAGTAGTAATAGAGGAAGAAAATGCTCTTTCCAATATAAAAATTTCAGGATAGCTAAAACTCTGAGCTCTTTCTGCCTGCCAGCACAGAGCAGCAGCATCTGAATTACAAAGAACCAACAGGTGAGCCTTGCTGCTGCTGGCTGAACAAGCAAGCAAGCCAGAGGTTAGAAGTTTTGTTGTCTGTTTGCTTAACTTTGGTTTAAATGTTGTTTTATTTTTATTTTTATTTTTCCCTCAGAGTAGAAATAATTCAATATTAAAGATCTCTTTAAGAGCCCCCTTGATAAGAAGTAGATGAGGAACTAGAATGGGGTGAAAAGATAATAATTATAAATAAGTCATGGGCCATAAAGAGTTTAAGAAAAAAGACTCTTTATAGATATAAAACAGAACTTTATAAAAGGTATGGGCCATAATGAGTCTAAATAAGAAACATTCATTATAGATATAATACAACAAGATTTTTTTTAAAGTAAAAAAAAGAGAGATTAAGATCCCTCAGAGAGTTAAGTTTTACCCCCTCAGATAAAAAGTCTAATACTCGCCGACACTGTGGATTCCTTTCATGCTCTGTGCTGCTGGAGGCTGGCAGCAATACCTGGCATGTCAGGAACAGAGATATTAAAAGGATAATCAAGAAGACTGTCTAGGACTGGAGAGATGGCTCAGTGGTTAAGAGCACCGACTGCTCTTCCAGAGGTCCTGAGTTTGATTCCCAGCAACCACATGGTGGCTCACAAACACTTGCAATTAGATCTGGTGCCCTCTTCTGGCCTGCAAGGACACATGCAAGCAGAACACTGTATACATAATAAATAAATAAACCTTTTAAGACTGTCTCGGGCAGAGCAGCAGCTCTTCTTGGAGATTGTCCAAGATGGAGGCATCTCCTGAGGATTGTCCATATAAAAAGAGGCAACCCCCTAATCATCGCCACAGCTAGGACCTCACTAAGGGTGCTGCAGAACCCACCCACCCCCTATAAGAAAAGGCTAGGTGAGAAGAGTGAGAAGTAGGAAGTAAAAAATAAAAGTACAAATATGAGACAGACTAATTCCTCTGAGAGATAAATGCATATTGATAACCTTAAAATTTTCCCTTAAAAAAAAAGAAAAAAATAGAAGAAAGGTATTAAAGTTTCAGAACACAGTTTGTCAGAATGTTTTACAGTTTGTGCAAAAGACTAGCCCCTTGGTTTCCAGACCATGGAACTTTAGACTCGGAAGTTTGAAAAAAAAATTGTAAAAGATATAAGCTGTTGGTACACTGAACATGGCCCTGAAAAGGTGCTTATTCGAACAGTTTCTTTGTGGGTACTTATCAAACAAATTCTGTCTGCAGAAGCAGGGACAGATCTCCCTGACAATGTTGCTAAAGAAATTTCTCCTGTTAAGGGGTGTGGAACTGTTAAGACTCCTGTTCCTATAAACCCCCACTAAGCCTCCTTTACTAAAGCATGGAGATTTAATTGATCTGTTAAATGATGATTTTGGTGGAATCTGAGAATGCTCTTCATGAGCCTTTCGATCCTCCTGATGCCTCTGATTTAGAAAAGAAACTGCATAATAAAGATTGGCTTCCACCTTATAATATGCCATCTGCTCTGCTTCTTAGTGATGATGATGATGATAATAATAATAATAATGGAGAGACTTAAATATTATGATTCTTAGGCATATCTGGTACTGCCCATGAAGCGGTTTTATCTGGAGACCCTCTTTTAAGATGGTCCCCTGTTAAATTCTAAAAGGTGATCCCCCACCATCCTTACCTTAATGCTAACACTTGAGATAATTCTACCTTCTCATTTCTCCAGCTGTTTTCTCCCTTTCCTGCTCTGAGCTTCAATTTAAAATTATTATTTTTAAGGCTAAATAAACATAAAGTTCCAAATTCATAAAAACAACTAACTTATTGTAAACTGTTAAGAAAAAATTCACTTAAATTGTGAGCTATTGAGGATAACAAAGAATACAAAAGACTAGTCATCCAGCTACTAGTTTAAACTACAAACTATTACAGATAACTTTTACTCAAATTATGAGTGATTAAAGATACAAATAATAATAAGGATACAAACTAATGCTTGATTATCATATAAATGATAAAATTCTCTAATGTATTCAAAACTAAATTTATAAACATGCTAAATATGACAAATAACTTAAAAAAATTCCTGACTCAGTCCCCTGGCATTTAAAATGTTTAAGTTTCCCACTATAGACAAAACTATGCCATGCCTCTTACTTACCACCAGGGCTTTGTTCAAATTACACTTCTGGTTCATTTAGATTACATTTTTAATTTCCAGGCCTAAAAATAATTTGTCTTGCTATCAAGTTCCAAATAGAGCATAGCTCACCAAACAAGTTTCAAAGTAACTTTTTATTATTCCTTTGTTTAAAGGAACTCACTATACAATAACTACTTCAATAATCAATCATTGTGTTTCCTGATAAATAATTAAATAAAAAGATATAAAAATTAAGCTTAAACTATAAGGATAAAAATACTTTAAGGCATAAAAAAGATATTTTATTATATAAACACACAAGTTCATGTAAAATCTGAGATATAAAAGCTTAAGTTATAACATAGGTCAAAAAATCATACAAGCTATACAGGTCTAAGATAGGTCTAAAGTTTAAGTAAGTCATAAAGGTTTAAATATGGGTAAAGTTTTTATGAGATCTGAGATGTGTAGGCTTAAGGTATGAGCATATATAAAGGCTTAGATATAAAAAATATATTATACAAGTTATAAAGTTTTGGGTATAAAGAAGGCTTAAGTAAAAGTAAAAGAATATGATCTGGTTGGGTGGTGGTGGCGCATGCCTTTAATCCCAGCACTCGGGAGGCAGAGCCAGGCGGATCTCTGTGAGTTCAAGGCCTGCATGGTCTACCAAGTGAGTTCCAGGAAAGGCACAAACTACACAGGGAAACCCTGCCTTGAAAACCCATCTATATATATGATCTGAGTTATATAGAATAAGTACAAGTTATGAAGGTCTGAGGAAAAAAGGTGTAAATGATGATAAACATGATCTAATATATATTTAAAAAAGCATGATTAAAATCTCTTTCTCTTGCTATTCTGCTATTACATTGAGACTCCAAAGGTTCATAATTTTTCTCTAACAAAATATCATTTAAAATTTTTGTCTCTTTAAGAAGGTTCTTACAGACTTCCAGAGATCTAAACCCACCAATGCCCACAGGCGAAGACGGACTTCAAAAAAGTACTATCAATCTATGGTTTGTTTCCCCAACTGCCTATTGCCCTGAGAAGCACATCTATTTTTTTCCCTCTGAATATTGGAACTCCCCTTTCTCATCTGCCAAAACCGTGCACTTAAAAATTCCAAATGTACACCTAAGAGAAAATTTTCCTTTTTGAAATTTCTTAACTTCATATTCTACCCATTAATATATATTTGTTCCAACAGATTTCTAATCACTTAAAAGTTACAGACTACTCAAACTGCTGCCTGCACATCCCTAGCCTCTGATGGTCCTACATCACCTGGACAACAAAGGAAACAGTCTGCTCTTCCTGGACTTGGTCAACATTCCAGCCTTTTGGGTCCCCAGCTATGCTCCAATTTAAGCAGGAAGTAGTAAGATGATTACATCACCCCTTATCATTCATTTACTAACAAAAGACTGGAACATTGATTTCCTAACCTGGGATATACGGCTGAGGTGCCTATTTAACATATGCTATCAAAAAAAAATAACTAATGTTCTTAATAAGCTAAAAAATTTACTGCTGCTTTAATTTTGGGCATCACTACACTCAAACTGTTGCTACATAGACAACTGCCTGAGTATAACAGGTTCCTACTATAGAGCATGTTAATCAGTACTCAAAAATGTTATCACAAAAAAAAAAAAAAAAGAAGGTTTAGAGGATAGGGTAAAAATTTTTAAAAAAACAGTTCTATTTATGGGTAATCAAATTCAGAATAATAATAAGGTTAGATTAACTGTTTCTTGTCATTCATAATTTAAATAGATTTAGGTCACTCCACTTTCATATAATGGCTTCTAAGCACAGGTTAGGTCCTACCTCCATGGCCTATGGAACACTTCTAATTAGCAATAAACATGCAATCTTTGCATTGACAAAGTACAGCCATTAGTTCAGTTCAGTTGGAGTCTACCTTGGCTTCTGAGGTTACAAACAGATTTTTACAATCTCTCAATTCTTTTGTTTGGGACAGAGATTTTGGCTTATTATCATTAAGTTGTGAGTAATCCTAGGAGTTGTGCTTATTTTGATTCTTGTCCTTCCAGTCATCTTTTTAAAACAAAAAAAGGGGGAGATGGTACAGCCATATCTGAATAGAATGGCGGAAGTCATAAAGCCAGCACAGCTGCTTGACAAAGATCCAGCAAAGCTGAGCCACATGATGGCTGCCATGTCACCTTTGGTTTTCATCTCCACCTGTTTTGTACTTGGGGTACTTTTAATATTTGTACAATTTGAGAATATTGGATTGGTGGAAAATTCCTTATGAATCATTTATGCCTTCTCCCAGGAATGCTGCTTCTAAGTGTACCCAGGAAAGTCCTGAACACACTATCCCCCCCACACACACTTTGAGGGAGATATCCTTGTCTACTTGAAGGTCTTCCTTATGCCCTGGAGGTTGTGACACATAAAGAAGAAGCCAGAGGTCTCTTCATGAGGCTATGAGACATTCTTGAAATATCTGTCCCTGTACTGATACTGGAACAAGATATTCAAAGCAAAGTAAATTCAAAAAGGTCAAGATTTGGTGGGCTAGAAGAGTTGGCCACAGCTCAGATTACAAGCCTCTTCCCACTATACACTCAGACAATTACATGGCATACAACTCTACCCCACATAGAGACATATTGATGAGCAAAGTACAGAGTGGAAAGATGATAAAAGTATAAGGAGTCAGGACCTCCCTCTCTTAAAAGTTAGAGCCACTATAATGTCAAGGAACAACAGAATGCCAAATTCTATAAAAATATAAAATATAAACATTGTGTTATGCCAGGATTTGAATAAAAACTGCAGGAGCTCTAGCCTGAGGATTTTTCCTGAGCACTCTGACCACTAAGAGTTAATAATACATTGCTTGAGACATGGCAAAATACCCAGGGTGACTTGAAGACTTTGTTTTTGGTCTAGTGTCCTTGAAGCAACCAAAGCTATCAGCCTGAGAACAGGCTATCATATGCCTCCAGTTTCTCAAAAATTGGGTTATGAGTTTATGAGTAAGAATGATAACTCTGTTTATTAATGATGTTAAAACTTGAGGGAAAATTATTGGAAATGATAACTCTATTCTGTCATAGTTTATTAATGATGACTAAAAGATGAGCAAAAGGAAGTGAAACACATGTCCAAAACCAAAAATGATATGATCTATGTTTTGGAACATCATGAATGTATTCCTGCTAACTAAATTCTGTATAAATAAAGAAACACTCTGGCTGCTAGTAATTCAGGCTGCAAGATTCTCCTGACCACCATGGCCTGGCTTACTTCCTTCTCTGCCCACTCCTTACATCCTCTGCAGGACTCATCCACTGCCAGGGATGGCTCCCAGCAGGGGGGATGTGGGAAAAAATGGAAAAATTCCACTGTGGGTGAGATTGTAGACTGATGTGGCCTCTCTGGAGTTTAGTGTAGGCAATGATTCTCAGAAATCTATAAATAAATCTACCATATTCCTAGCTATACTTGGCATGTGCCTGAAGTATAATATGTGTTATCCTTCTGCAGTTACTTGTTCAGCTACATTCATTGCTGCTCTACTCACATTAGCTGAGAAAGGAAACAACCTAAATGTCCTTCAACTGATAAATGGATAATGAAAATACAGTACATATGCATAGTGGAATACTATTCAGCTTTAATGAAAAATGAACTCATGAACTTTACAGGGAAATGAATGGAACTAGAAAAGATCATATTTAGTGAGCTAACCCAGACCCAGAAGGACAAATATTGCATGTTCTCTGTCATTGGAGGTTCCTAGCTCCAAATTTTCAGATGTGAGTACATGTCCTAAAGTAATTTACAGCAGGCTGCAAGAATATATTATAGAGATTCAGCTGTATATTAAAGCTATACCTAGAAAAATCAAGGAATTTTTCTAAAGGAAAGCCATTTATCAAGGAATATTGGATGTTATTTAGCTTTTAATATATACCAGCTAAGAAATTCTTGTGTCCATATACTACTAGGCATTATGGCAGTTTAGTTTCTTAGACCTGCTGCTGATCCACTAGGTAACACCCCCGTGGGGCCTAGGATACAGGCAGGTTGTAGATGCATAGCTTTGTTTCTTGTGCAAATAAAGCTCAGACCATGCCCTTCCTTCAGGCCTAGTAGCATTGCAGAGTGATTCTCAGGACAATGGGGCTTTTTGATAACCTGGTGAAGTAAAGACTAGAGTGGAACTTCTGGCCCAGGCAGAGTCGTGTGGCCAGGAGAGAAAGAACAAGGCAGTTTCTATATATGGTAGGCAGAGCTGTGTGGCTGGGGAAAAGAAAAGAAGGCAGAGTTTCTCAGGGCCAGGGGTAAAGAACAAGGAAGGAAAGATGGAGGGTGATGGAACAAAGGATGAAGATGAGGCCAAAAGCATAGGAGCTTAGTTAGGACTATGAGAAGACAAAAAAGTAGGTACAGAGAGGAGCTGTATGTAAGGATGGAGCTGAAGCTGTATAGATAGAATTTTGTCTTAGAGAAATAGTAAACAGATGAAAGAGCATGGTGTACATAGATTCTTTTGCCTCAGCCCCATGCCAGATGTAGCATCTCCCCAAGACCCTGGGAGGGATTTTCTCAGGACAGGTCCTTGGGAAAATTCTGATAGTAACCAAAGAAAACAGGAACGGGAAAAGGGGACCATTGCTGGGGTAGGGAGAGCAATAGAACAGAGGAACAGCAGGGTACAAGTGATCTGATCAGGGAAATGAGAAAGGAAGGTTCTTTAGGGAAGGGTGAGAAAGGTAAATACAGAAGAAGGTAAGAGGGTAAAATAACAGTAAGGATTCTGAAAAGTCATAAATAACTATACTATTAACTATTTATCTTTTAAAAAACACATATTACACATAATTCCTATTATGAATTCACATATATAGCTTAAATAAACTTTCTCATCTAGGCTCATAATGCCACCTAACAAAAACCCCAACACCAGTTTTGAGATGCTTTCTTCTAAGTTGTTGGTCAGAGCTGTCCAAGAGATTTCCAAAACATACAGCCTGTTGCTGTTGCCCTTGGTCATGCCCCAGAGGTGGAAGATAAGTTGCTATTGCTGAAGATACCATGCACTTCAGAAACAGGGCTCAGAGGCCCCTGAGCTGGAACTGACCCAAATGCCTCATCTCTAAGGACTAGTATTCATAGTACTACAAGGTGCCATGCAAGCTTTCAAATGAGAGAAGCCATCAACAGTCCTACCCAACTATGGCGCCTATGAACCACGATAATAATCAGGATGGTGTAAGCTGCCAGGATACCTTTCCATCTGAGTGTAATACTTACACATGGTACAATAACCCTAACAGTACAGCAGTGACACACATACCTTGATGGGAACCAACAGCTCTCTAATTGGATTTAAGACTACTTCAATAAGAGGGAAAACATGCCTGGTAGTAGAAACCTAGCCAACTATGGAGTAGCATCTTATAGAAAACCTACAACCACCATGTACTAATTCGGCATAGCACCCAACTACATTATAAACATTTGTCCTTATACTCACAGTTACAGAGTCCTCACCCCTCATCAAGGAAACTTGTCTTTGCAACAGATGGAAACCAGTTCAGAAAACTACAACCAATCAAAATGCAGAGTTGTGGGGCCAAGTCTCAACAGATACATCTACAAAACACTCCTGCACCTAAGGCTCAGGAAAAATTGCAGAAGAGTGGGCAGACATGTTGTAAGAGCCAGAGGATAAGGGAGTTTGCAATAAGATTGTGTCTCCTAGTAATGTCAGAAGCTACACCCACAAATTCTCACAAGCATGACTGCCCAAAGTGAACTGAACGTGGATAAGAACAATAGATGAGCCAAAGTAGGTGGGAGAAATCCCACAAGGCCTCAGCACCACACAAAGAACTACAGGAATCTAAGGAATGCTGAGAGCAGGAGAAATAGTCTTCCCCAGGGAAGAGCACACCAACTGGCTTTTCAATACGAAGTGGTCGACCCTGAAAACATATATATGAGTGAAATTATACAGACTGAGCAGGTTATATTTAGGAATATATATATATATATGCATGTAGCAACAATTAATAAAAAGAGCCATAAATTTAAAAGAAAGTGAGAATGAGTATATGGAAGGGTTTGAGGGGAAGAAACAAAGAGATGTAATTATATTATGATCTCAAAAAAGAGGGGGAAACAGAAGTAAATACAAACAGCAAATGTCATCTGTGGTTCCAGATGAAAATTTTCTTGGAAACGAGAGCAAAGGCCATCCTTGCTATGAAGTTATAAAGAATTACATGCATTGTGTCCACACCATGGGACTTTATGGAATACTGAAGACAAGAGTGATGAACTTGGTCAGAGGAAAAGGTAAAGCAAAGACACTCAGACAGCTTCTTTTTGCCTTTAATGGAGTGCCCTGAAAGCAGATTTTATAACTAAATAGACACCAGAACATAAAATAGGAAAAATTCTTACTTTAGACATGTAATGAGTAAAAACTCATGCAAGGCTGTGAGTGAGCAGCTTTCTGATAATGACGTTAACAGGGATAGAAGGGAGTCAGGACACTGCTGGACAATGATATTGTTGTGTAGCAATTTCCTCTTAATTGAAACATTCCCCCTTGGAGGGAAGCCTATTAAAGATTCAGGAAGTTCTAAAGTAAAGACTCAGGAAATCAACAACTCACAAGTCTCAGGAAGTCCCTGAAACCTGATTCACAAGGCTTCTCCCTCCCCAGGGTTACATAAGCAGTAAGGACTTCTGAAGAGAGAGAATCTCTGATTCTTCCAGTTGTCTGCAGGTCATGCAGAGCACCCTAGATTTCCAGCTTCCATGAGTATCACCCATGCTAGGGTGGATTTTGATGGTGCAGCTGCCTTTGAGTCATTTCTGCTTCTGTAAAGAGACCCTCACACATGTTCCTGTGAGTAATCCCAATAAATTCATTGGTTTACCAAGCTGGGCTTTGGTGTTATCCATACTTTGGCCTGTTTTTGGCTTCCTATCAAGGTGGCAGTAGATGTTCGGATGTTCCTGAATATAATTCAAAGTATGTTACTTTTGTTTATGTTGCATTTTTTTCTTTTTTCAAGACAGGGTTTCTCTGTGTAGTTTTGGTGCCTCTCCTGGATTCCGCTCCTTAGACCAGGCTGGCTTTGAACTCACAAAGATCTACCTGACTCTGCCTTCGAGTGCTGGGATTAAAGTCATGCACCACCACCACCCAGCTGTTTATGTTGCATTTAACTCTGTGAAGCTGTGTTACTGTGCCTGTATAAAACACCTGGTGGTCTAATAAAGAACTTGCCAAGGCAGGAGAAAGGCTAGGCAGGGCTGGCAGGCAGAAAGGATATATAGAAGGAGAAATCTGGGAGCAGAAGAAAAAAAAGATATGGAGGAGTGAGGAGATCTAGCAGCCAGGGAAGGAGGAGGACTCAAGGGGCCAGCCTCCCAGCTACACAGTAAGTAGATGGGATAATTTAAGTTAGAAAAGTGGCCAAGAAACTAAGCCAAGCTAAGGCCAGCCATTCATAATAAAGAATAAGCCTACATGTGTGAATTTTTTTGGGAGCTGGGTGGTGGCCCCTCAAAAGAGTAAAATACAAACAAAAAACATTTTCCTGAGGAATCAGGAATAATATCACACAATAGGCTTCAAAGGCATTTCAGATCTGAATACAAGCCCATCCTTTCCCAGGCCTTAAGAGCAGGAAGCACATGCTTTTGAAGGTCACTTGGGTATCTCCTCCTTGTGCCCTAGAACAGCAATTCTTAGCTGCTCCTTATGGCAACTTAGTCCTTTTTCTGTGGCTCTCCTGATACCTTTTATGTGGTAGCAGTTCTACAGATATACAAAATTTAAGAGCTTTTGAAACAGGATTCCTCCTTCTCAATAAATGTGATTTTTAATATTGTCAATTATATGGAATCTAGAATCACCTAGGAGACAAACTTCTATGCATGTCTGTGATGGAGTTCCTAAAATGAGGTTAACTGAGATGGGAAAACTCATTCTAAATGTGAATGGGGCCACTCCCTGGGTTAGGGCCCAGGATTGCACGCAGAGGAGAAAGACGGGGTAGGTAGATGGTCGATGGTAAAGCACAAGCACAAGATATAAGTTTAGAACCGCATTACTCATGTAGAAAGCTGGTCATAATGGTGCATAACCGTAGCAGAAGGGACAGAGATAGATCTTGGGACTCACTGGCCTGCCAGTCTAGCCAAAACTGTAAGGTCCATGTTTTGTGAGTGACCCTGTCTCAAAATAAATAAATAAATAAAAATAAGGTGGGAGTGATTGAAGAATACACCTGACATTGTTCTGCACACACACATGCAACACTCATACAACACATGTGCACATCTTTCTCTGCTTCATGGGTACAGAATCGTTGTAACCATTTGCCGCAAGATCCTGCAATCATGAATTCCCTGCCATGATGGATTGTGCCTTTGAATTCTGAGCCAAAATAAACCCTTCTTTCCTTATGTTGCTTCTGTAGATGAATAACTACTGTGACATCAAGCAATGTTGCAGAAAATCTAGAGTCCCAGAGAGAACCAATCACAGAGGCAAAACTGTTGCTAAGTTCCCAATAAGACAATGAATAACAGAGTTGTGGGAGCAAGGATTCCACCAAAATCCCATAAATACAGAGCCACCAGCAGGGTGCAGTATGTACTGGGAACTCTGAAGAGAGCAGACCCAAGGTATCAGACTTGCAGCATAAATAACCCAGCCCACTTGCTGAGTGGGATTGGCAGGGACTGCATGTGAACAGCTGATTCAGTATGCCTTCGAGGCAGTCCACAGAGTGACAGGTGATGCTGGAGCCTTAACCTTGGCTGTCTGCTCTGTTGGCTTGTAGATTTTTCTGGTGTCTATTGCTCTTTCTGTTAGAGTCTACATAAGACTGCTGCTTGAACCAGGAGCATCTGCAGTAGCAGCTGTCAGAGAAATAGCAGGTCTTCTGATGAGAACATGCCTTTGAATGTTTAAGCTAGCAGGTGCTTGGATTTCAGGAGAATGGCAGGCCCCATTATCTCTCCTCCAAGGAAGTTACAGAATTCAGGTTGCCAGGCTCTGAGACATCAGAGGACTATCAGTGGTTCCTGTGGCAACATATCCTTCCCATCCCCGCACATAGGATGCATGTACCTCAATTAGACATGTCCCCTCCTCACTTCCCTCACATCTTAGAGTTGCACATTCCAACCCTGGAATTCCCTACCCTGACTTCCTGTCTACCCTCTCCAATGGGAAATCAGAGACTGCTTGACTACTTTGTCTCTTGTGGTGGTTTGAATAGGAATGGCCACCAACTTCATGTTCTCTCTCTCTCTCTCTCTCTCTCTCTCTCTCTCTCTCTCTCTTTGGTGTGGGGGTCTTTTTCTAAAATTTTAAAACACACTAACTCCAATTAGTGCTGCCCATGTGCACAAGGATATAGGGTCATCAACAGGAGCATGGAAAACCTACCAGAGTCCACAATTCTGATTAAAAAAAAAAAAAAACCTGACTCTCTTTCCTGGCAGCCATCAACCACCAATAGCTCCTCAAGTAGAGATGTGGTCTCAAGGCCCTCCACTTTGACCCATGCATGCTGGAATGCTGACTGGCCTAATCTTGTGCAGGCAACCACAGCTGCTGTGAGTTCCTGGATGTAACGCCCTGTTATGAAGACACTGCCTCACAGCACTTCCCCAACCCCCACCCATACTTTTGACTCTGAACATCTGGTTGCCCACTCTACCACAATGTTCCTTGAGCCATGATGAGAAGAGAAATGATATAGAGTCCCATTTTAGAGCTGAACTTAGTGAACAATTTTACCATGAGGTCTCAATTGCCATTTCCACTCTGAGGACAAAAGGCAGATTACAGAATCCAAGCTTGGAGGCACAAACCTGTAATCTCAGCAGCATGGAGTTTGAGCAGGAAGATAGTAAGTGCAAAGCCAGCCTGGGTAGTTTGGTGAAACTCTGTCTGAAAATAAGAAGTAAAATAGATTGGTGGGAGGTGGAGGTCAGTGACCGAGTGCTTGCTTGGTGGTACTCATGAGGCCTGGGTTTCCATCCCCAGTACAAGAAGGATGGAGAGAGAGGGGGAACAAAAAGAGAGGAAAGAAGGAAGTAGGAGGGAGGGAGAGAGAGAGAGAGAGAGAGAGAGAGAGAGAGAGAGAACTCAATAACAACTCAGATGGAGCTGGGTTTTCCCCAGGCTTATTATTTTGTAATTTTCCTAAATGAGCAGCAGAGAGAGGTAGTGAGTCGTTCTTGCCTTCAAATCCAACTAAGATGACTTCTTATACTAAAGGGCTGTTTTGAGGCCAGAGCTCTCAGGCTCCAGCAGCCACTTTGTGTTGAATTCTTGCCAGCAATCAGCAGACATGGCCTGGAGAGTGTGAGACTCTGAGCGCTTGAAGAGAGGATGCAGTGAGGGCCAGCTGGGCTATCAGCCTTCCCAGGCTGGGCCTGAGGCCCTGAGCATCTGACAGGAGGAAACAGGGACACTTAAGCTACTCCATCAGCTCAGCATAGAGACTACCTACTTTAAGTAGTCTCCTCATACCAGAGACACTCTGCCAGTACAGCCCAGACATAGAAAATTGCTAAGGAGACACCTGGTTCCACCAAGTTTTCTCTGGGGCACTAATGTTAGTTTTATGCAGCTCTGTTTACCCTGCAAGAAAAGTCACAAGGCACAACAAAACTCACTATAAGAGTTTGTTAGGAGAAGGCAGGGACAGAAAAGAATGTGCTTAGGCCTATCTGGAAGACTTGTGCAGAAAGAGGGGGAGGGTACGTGGGATCTGCCTTTTATGGACTCCCCCATGTGTGCACATATGGGCTTATGTAGCTACACCATGCATGTTCATAGATTACGTGATCACATTGTGCACAAATTATATGACCACACAGCACACAGATTACATAGGACGTACGGCCCCAGAAATGACTAAGCATCTTGCCAGCATATGCACAGTCATAGGGACATGGCTAGGAATCCTATCATCCTAGACTCTTTGTTCTTGTAAAAAAAAAAAAAAAAAAAATGGTAGATGAGCAGGGATGCAGGCATCGTGTCTCCCAAAATTGCTTCCAGCTGACTTGGTGGGCATCAGTTAACTCTGGGTGGGGGTAGGGAAGGGGACTTCTGAGGTAGCCGGACATCTTGGGGTAGTAGATGGTCATCTGCTGCTTTGGAATCACCCATCATCTTCCTTGGCTTGTGGCTCTGTGGCTGTTTGGGTCTGAGAAGATGCTGGTGAGACAGAAGAGGAATCTCAGAAAAAAAATTTTCCTTGGGGGGGTCCCAGGGTGAGGGAGGGGGTCCTGGGACCAGGAAAGTTTGGGTTACACTTATCTGAAGTGGATCCGACCTGTCCAGGTGGATTCAAGCTGGTTCTGGAGCTCAGAAGAACTTTTAAATGTATTAAGAAGCAGGCATGGGGAATTTAAAATCTTGAGCTGATGATTATATAACATGATATTATAATGTTTAGTACTCTGCTATCAAAATTTAATTGGTTAATATTAGTGAGAGGAAGAGATTTGGAATGTGCTTTTGATTTTTATCTGACATAAGCCTTATCTCAGACAAACCTCAAGAGACCTGTTTTCCTTTGTAGTTTAGAATCCAGGAGACACAGGGGATCAATTGCTGAGGGCATTTAACAGTAATGGATTGTTATATTAAAGTCTGTTTTTTGCAGAGTCCAGACCCTTTTGGGTCTGGGGGGTGTATATATCTCTGGACTGTTACTGTTCCTTACCACTTGGGTATATTTGATCATCCTTGGCCTCTGGCTCTATGATGATCTGTAACAATTAGTTAATTAGGAGAGGGAGCCAGAAAGTAAGAGCTTGTGGGGTGAGACCTCATTCTTCTGGAATTGGTGACAAAGCAGTGGACCCTGGTGTCCTCTGGAGGTTGAGAGAACAGG
Source organism: Onychomys torridus (assembly GCF_903995425.1). Taxonomy (NCBI): domain Eukaryota; kingdom Metazoa; phylum Chordata; class Mammalia; order Rodentia; family Cricetidae; genus Onychomys; species Onychomys torridus. The sequence continues at coordinate 822,266 of NC_050459.1, read as the reverse complement.
ACCCTGTCTGTGTCACCGTGTATGAAGAAAACATTTTTCTGGGGTAAAGGTGAGATAAAAAGCTTCAGGTGGGACAGGTGAATCCAGTGAGGAAAGCCCTGGAGCTGAGCAGCTGTGGGGGTTACAAGAATTCCCTTGAAGGGTCCCTGCCATTTAAGGGAAAGGGGTGAGGAGCACTGGCCTGGAAAAGAAAGAAGAACCTGATCCCCAATGTGGATTGTGGGTGGGCATGAATTATCACATGGCTGAGATAAGGAATGGTCCACGAAATTCCACAGGATAGAACAAAGATGACAGAGTAAGGGGGTTAAGAGGTCATCTGGGAGGGGCAAAAGTTTGGATACAAGACCTGGTGTTAGGACCAGTCTCTCATACATTAGTTCAAATGGGGAAACTGAAAGGGGTGCTTTGGAACGGCCTGGAGCCTAAAAAGAGCAAGTAAGAGGCAATAATTTTACCCAGTCAAGGTGAAGTTCCTGTGACATCTTAGTAAGAATGAATTTTCAAGACCAGTTGGTGCGCTCCACCTTCCCAGAGGACTGAGGATGGTATGGGATATGAAAATGCCAAGGGGTGTTAAGAGCCTTAGCTAGTGTCTGGGAAATCTCAGAGGTGAACTCCAGATCATTATCAGACCAAAGAGAGGCAGGAATCCCAAATTGGGGAATAATTGCCTGGAGAAGGAGGTCTGCAACTGTCTGGGCCTGCTTATTAGAAACTGGGTATGCCTCCACCCGATTCAAATGGGTCCATCATCATGAGGAGATATTTAATTCACCTGACAGTGGGCATATGGGTAAAACTGAGCTGTCAGTCAGTCCCTGGAAGGGAACCTCTAGCCAGATGGATGGGAAAAGGTTGGCTCCAGTATCTGGTGTTAGGATCTGACTTTTGGCAAATTTCACAAGAGGCAATAATAGGTCTTAAGAACTGTAAGTCCTCAGAGGTGGGCTGCAAGTGGGCTTTTTCAAACTGCGATAGAGCAAGACTATTAGGGTGAAAGTGCTGATGTAAATAGGACAGACTTTGCCTAGTGTCAGAGATTGCCTGTGAGGATGTGGGCTGCACTGTGTGGATTCCCTGAAGTGGAGGGCCGCTGTCCTGGCTGTCTGGTCAGCCCAGATGTTTCCCTTAGAGATGATAGAGCTATTGGTCTGATGAGACTGGCAGTGGACAATTCCTATAGCCTTAGGGAGGTGGGAGGCTTTTAGCATGGCCATTATTTGGCTTGAGTTAGACATGAATCCTCCCTTTGCTGTAAGGAGCCCCCACTCTTTCCAAATAGCAGCATGGGGCAGGGTTATATGGAATGCATATTTGGAGTCTGTATAAACATTTAGGGATTGCCCCTGTGCCAATTGGAAGGCATGGATGGGAGCTATCAGCTCAGCCTGTTGGTTAAGTGGTGTGTATGGGGTAATGCCTGTGCTTCTATTACCTCAGTATCTAACACTGTCGCATAGCCTGCTTTATGGTTCCCCTCATGTAAAAAGGAGCTGCCACCTGTGTACCAGGTATAAGTAGCCTGAGGCAATGCGTCCTCCTGTATGTGTGAAGGGTGAGGTAACAGTCCCTCTAAGGTTTCAGTGTAGGAATGAAAAGGAGAATAGTCAGCATTAGGTTGAGGGAGGAGGCTTGAAATATTAAGAGGTGGACAAGTCTGGAAAGTAAGTGTGACATCTTCCAGTAATGCTACCTGGATAGAAAGAACCCAGGAAGGAGGCAAAGTTTGTAAGCCTTTATAAGTCAAAAAGATGGCACAGGTTGTGGTGGGAGAAGATAGTGGTGGGTGGCCCAAAGGTTAGTTTCTTTGATTCCCGAATAAGGAAGAAGCTCAGCAGCTGCTAAAGCACAGATGCAGGGTGCCCATCCTGAGTGGTGAGGTCTAGTTTCTTTGACAAGTATGCTGCAGGTGCAAAGGAGGGTCCCAGCTGGTGCCCTGGGGTTCCAAGGGTGTATCCCTCTTTTTCTATTACATAGAGGGAGAAGGGACAAGTTAGGTATGAGAAGTGAAGTGCCGGCTCCTGGAGGAGAGCTTGTTGGAGCTTCTGGAAGGGTTTAGTAATGGGGTGATGGAGGGGCTCAAGTGGGAAGCTCAGAACAGCTTCATCTCAGGGGCAAGCAAGGAGAGAAAAAGATGGAACCCAAGAATGTAGGAAGCCAGCTATTCTTAGAAAAGACAGAATCTCCTGTTTAGTAGAAGGGACTGCAAGAGACTGGATTAGACGCTTTCTGTCTACAGTAATAGCCTTGTGGGTTGGAGTAATAGACCCAAATAGGTGACCTGGGGAGTTGTCAGTTGAATTTTGGAGGGGGAGACCCTATAGCCCCAGCTGGATAAGAAATTTAGAAGAGCAGAGGTGATAGTTTGGCTAAGTTACAGTGACAGGCTGCAGAGTAGAATGTCATCTACATACTGTATTAGTTTAGAGCCAGGGAGAGACAGAGAAAGCAGGTCAGAGGCTAGAGCCTGACCAAATAGGTGTGGACTGTCCCTGAATCCCTGTGGTAGGATAGTCCAGGTCAGCTGTGTGGACAGGTGAGTGTCAGGGTCAGTCCAGGTGAAAGCAAAGATATTTTGAGACTCAAGACTGAGAGGAATAGAAAAGAAGGCATCCTTCAGGTCTAGAACTAAGAAGTGAGAGTTCCTGAAGGGTTAGTGGACAGGAGAGTATAAGGGTTAGGCACACCAGATAGAGAGGGACCGCTGCAGAATTAATGAGCTGGAGGTCTTGAACCAGGAAGTAGGTTCCATTAGACTTTTTTACCTGCAAGTATGGGGGTGTTATAAGGCAAAGAGGTTGGGCGTAGCAGCTTGTTCCTGAGAAGGTCAGAAATGATAGGCTTAAGTCCTCTAAGGCTCTGGAGTGAGAGAGGGTACTGAGCTTGGGTGATATATCTGGTAGGGTTCTAACTGAATAGTAATAGGCTCATAGTGTCTAGCAATAGATGGGTTCTGGGTGTCCCAGACTTTGGGATCCACCTGAAAGGATGACAAGGGAAATGAGCTGTTAAAGCTAGTGGGGTGGGTGAGTAGCAGGAGGAGGAGAGGAGCTGCTGGTAAGTCTGGAGTGAGGCAAAGGAGCAAATGAAATAAAAGGTCCTACTTTAGCTAGAAAATCTCTTCCCATTAGGGCACAGGGCAGTGTAGTTAGATTTTTCCAGCCTGGCCCACAGTCAGGACAAATCTCTCTTATCCACCAGTCCCACAGTCACTCAGACCCAACCAAGAAAGCACACAGAGACTTATATTGTTTACAAGCTGTATGGCTGTGGCAGGCTTCTTGTTATCTACTTCTTCTATCTTAAATTAACCCATTTATATTAATCTATACTTTGCCACGTGGCTTGTGGCTTACCGATGTCTTTACATGTTGCCTGTCATGGCAGTGGCTGGCAGCTTCTCTCCTGCCCCAGCCTTCCACCTCCCAGAATTCTCTTCTCTCTTGTCCCACCTATACTTCCTGCCTGGCCACTGGCCAAACAGCATTTTATTTATACAGAGTGATATCCACAGCAGGGCAGGTTGGTACCACTAAAAATATGTGGGTGAGAGGGATACCCCTGAAAATACAGCTAAGTGGTGGGTCTGTAAGGTAGGTAAGGCTGTCCCCCTACCTGACAATAAGAGATGAGGAGGAGAGGTGGGACCCCAAAACTCCCTCAGGACTCAGTAAATGCCTCCAGTGTCCAAAAGGAAGGAAATGGGTTGCCCCAGTGCTGTTATGACTACTGTGGGTTCCCTGTGTAAGATCGGCATGGTCTGTCTGGGGAAAAGGCAGCTTCAATCATCCATCACCAAGCCTAGAAGGTCACCCAGAGGGTAGTCTTGGTTCAATGCCCCCACACCACGAGGTGCACAGAGGCAGTCAGATGACCAGTGTCCATCTTGGTGGCACTTCGAACAAGGCCCAGTTGGTTTGGTGGTCCATGTGGGCTGGGATATGCTTGAGCCCAGTGACCTTCTCGACCACACTTAAAACAGGAACCTGGAGGCTTTTGAGAAGAAGCTGGTTGGATGGCATGTGCCAGCATTTGGTAGTCCTGTTTACAGGCTTTCTCATCTTTCCCATAGTATACCTTAAATGCTGCTGCTAACACTTCTGCCTGTGAGGTCAGGGGCCCCCTCTGCAGGTGCTTAAGTTTAGCCCTGATGTCAGGGAAGCTCTGTGAGACAAAATGGGTCCTAAGCAGCTGCCTGCCCTCTGGGCTTTCAGGATCTAGGCTAGTATATTGAAGGGAAGCCTTTGTAAGCCATTCTAAGAAATGAGACAGATTTTCGTCCTTATCTTGAATTACATTTTTTAGCTTTTCATAGTTTACTGGTTTGAGGGCAGCCTTATAGAGGCCTGCTAGGAGGCAGTTGATGAGCCACCCTGGGTGTTATAACCCCAGTGTGGGTCCTGATCAGGAACCATCCCAGCCCCTGGAGGGTGTTCAGGGTTGGTTTGGGAGAATGGGACACAAACCTCAACCAGTCCTTCCAGCCTGGCTACTTCTCACCAAGGGAGGATGGCTGGTGGGTTGGCATGGCTGGGGTCAGATCCCTTAGCAGTCTGAGAGCAAGTGGTAGGAGGTGTAAAGGTTGGAGCCAGAGTTGGGCATTTGGAGCAGCCCAGTACAGGAGAGAAGGAGCAAGCTGGGGGGAGCCAAAGGGGCAGCAGGCGCCCTGGGAGAGGGAGCGGGAGGTAGGAAAGGCAGAGGTTCATTTGCAGGGTGCAGAGCAGTAGTCAGATATTCCTCAGGTTCAAGGTTCAAAGCTAAGAGCACGTGAACAGGAGAGAAGGAATCAAGAAGGGGAGGTTTGGAGCTTAGATAGGAAAAAGCTTGAATATAAGGCAACTCTTCCCATTTGTCTATTGCTGGCAAAAGTCAGATAATTACCACAAAATATTAGGGTCTAAGGAGCTGTTATGCAGCCTTTTGTTGTTATTGTTGTTATCTAAGGGATATTTGGGCCATTTCTTAGTACAGAAGCTGACAAGCCTAGAGATCTTTAAGTAAGGCACTAAGCTGAAAGGTTTGAGGGTTTCCAGAAGGCATCCCACCCCCCAGCAGGGAGATAGGACTGGTAGAGTTGGAGGCTTTTATTTCCCATGGCTGCAGCAGAGAAAAAAAATTAAGTAAAATAACAAATGTGATCCAAGACCACAATCTCAGGTGTTCCTAAGGTCAAAGAAGGATCTGTGAATGGCGCAAGTCACCCAGCGCTCCATCCAGAGAGGTGAGGGCCAAGGCGTGTGTGTGCGAGTGCGTGTGCGTGTGTGTGTGTGTGTGTGTGTGTGTGTGTGTGCGCGCGCACGCGCGCACGCGTGCACATGTGTAGGCAGAGACCTCCCAGGGGTCCCACAGCATTCAATGCTTCATCAAGCAAGAGAATGAGTCAGCTGGACACAGCTTGAGGACGCAGGTGAGCTGACGGCAAGAATTGCATCTCAGACTACAGACGTGGGAAGTGGCTAGAAATTTAAGCCAGCGATGGGGTCTGACCATAGCCAGTGAAGGCCATGGACAGGTGTACCCCCAAGTTCTGGGGACACCAGAGAGGAGCCGAATGATCTATGGTCATTCTCATGGATCCAGGGGACTGTTGATACTGGCTGGAAAGGGGTAACCCACCAATTAAAGCAGCCGGTATTGTGCAAAGCGGTTGGTAGCCAGGCAAATGGAAAGTGGGCTGTTGTAGATGGAGCCAAACCTTGGTACAGGGTCCTGGGTGCAGAGCACCAGGAGGGTCTGCTTGGTCTTGGCACTAGCGATAGTTTTATGTGGTGCTGTTTACCCTGCGAGAAAAAGACACACCAAAAAACCACTGAAGGAGTTTATTAGAAGGCAGGGACAGGAAAGAATGTGCTTAGGCCTATCTGGAAGACATGTGCAGAAAGAGGGGGAGGGTACATGGGATCTGCCTTTTATGGACTCCCCTATGTGCACGCAAATGTGCTTTCATAGCTATGCCTGATTATGTGATCATTCTGCATGCAAATTACACGACCACAGCAGGGTACAGATTACATAGGATATATGGCCTCAGAAATGACTAAGCATCTCACTAGCACATGTGCGGTCATGGGGGCATGGCTAGGAATCTATCAACTAAGACTTCACAGCAAGCAACAGGCAAGGCAATTTGGGATGGAGTGGGGATGAGGTGCAAGTGCTCTGTGATACTGAGTACCCAGATCACACTGGTGTGAACTGAAGAGAAAGGGAAAAGCCACACCAGAGTTAAATATCCTACAGAGTGTTGTATGATACTGAGTGCCCAGACCACACTGGTGTGAGCTGAAGAGAAAAGGGGAAGCCACACCAGAGTTAAATATCCTACAGAGTGCTGTGTGATACTGAGTGCCCAGACCACACTGGTGTGAACTGAAGAGAAAGGGGGAAGCCACACCAGAGTTAAATATTCTGTAGCTCTGATTGACTAACTAGAATTTGAGTGGTTTGTGGAACACTGAAATGTTACAGGCGAGGAGCCAAATTATCCTGGGCTATTTTCGCCCTCTAAACTGCCATGTATTGCTCAGCTGGGTGTGAGTTAACATCCTCATGACTATTAGATAAATCCTTTTGGAATGTATATAAAAGACCCCCAGCTTCCACCAACCCAAAGGCTAAGATGTCATCAGTCAGCCTCTGAGACCTGTGACAGTGGCCAGTGACTACCCAGCTGTGCTGTGACCCTCAGTGTGTGACTTGTCACGTGTTCTGGAACTCTCAAAACCTTCATGCAGTGGTTAGTGCACTGGAAAGTGGTATTGAATCTGTATTCCTGGGCCATGGTCACTCATATGTGGTTCCAGAATAAACAAAAAATCTTTTTGAGGTGAGAGCTAGGAGCGGGGAGGTGTTGTGTTTACTTTTGGGTTGACACCAGTATCAATCCCAGCCTCTTATTTTCTCGTTGACTCATTTTATTCCAATTTGATACAAGCTGCAGTCATTTTGATAGAGGGAACCTCAGATGAGAAGATACCCCCCACACACACACACACACGGTTGGCCTGTAGGCAAGTCTGTGGAGCATTTTCTTGATTGGTGATTGATGTGAGAAGGCCCACTGTGGGTGGTGTCACCCCTGGACAGAAAGCAGGCTGAGCAAGTGATTAGGAGCAAGTCAGTAATCAGTGTTCCTCCATGGCTTCTGCTTCAGTTCCTGCCTCCGGGTTCCTGCACTGACTTCTTCAGTAATGAACTATATAAGCTCTAAGGCAAAACAAACCCTTTTCTCCTCAAATTGCTTTTGGTCTTGGTGCTTTATCACAGAAATAGAAACCCTAATTAAGACTGTGGTGTGCACACATGCATGCATGCATGCATATGCATGTTCTCGTGTCTGTGGGTGCACTTGTGTATATACATGCATGTGGAGGCCAGAGGACAGCTTCCACTGTTATCCAAGTACCATCGCCTGGCTTTTTACGGCAAGGTTTCTCGATAGCTTATAATGTCATTGGACTGGCTGGCCAGTGAGGATGAGGCATCTGCCTGGCTCTGCCCTCCATGTTGGAATTACAAGCATGTGCCACCATGCTTGGCTTTTTTGACACTGGTTTTGCAGATCAAATTCAGATCCTCACACTTGCAAGGCAAGCACTGTACGCCTGTGCCATCTCCTCAGCCCTGGGATCCACACCTCTTGGTGCTTTACCATAGAAACAGAAACAGCTGGCTTGCGTAGCCAGCATGGGAAACTTTAGGAGGATTCTAAGGGAATTAAGAGAAACCCACAGAATCAACTAACCTGGGCTCATAGATTCTGGACTGACAGCCAGGGAGCCTGCAAGGGACTGAACTGGGCCCTCTACATATATGAGACAGTTGTGTAGCTTGTTCTTCTGTGGGGCTCCTAACAGTTGGAGCAGAGGCTGTCTTGAACTGTTTCGCTGGCTTTGGGTCACTTTGCCCAGCCTTAACACAAGGGGAGGTGCTTGGTCTTACTGCAACTTGATAGGCCACGTTTATTTGTCACTCTCTGCGGGAGGTCTGCCCCTTTCTATACAGAAGAGGAGGAAGAGTGGATGGGGAGGCAGAGGGGAGGCCGTGGAGAAGGGAAACTGTGGTATAGATGTAAAAAAAAATACATTTAAAATGAGAGAGAGAGAGAGAGAGAGAGAGAGAGAGAGAGAGAGAGAGAGAGAGAGAGAGAATATGCAGGGGCTTCTGCTCTTCCAAGTCAAAGACTTGATTATAAGACCTGTCTAAATATGTCACCCAGCCCAGCACCAGTGAGCAAGCCAGGAGGAACAGGAGCACTTTCCTCAGCACCTGCTTCCTCCCATCTGAAACCGCAGTTCTGCAGAGTACCAGGCTGTGTGCCTGTGGGACTCACTCTGGCATTATTTTCTCTCCTTTGCCTCAAGCCCTAGCAAGGGCAATTATGATGGTTAGTTTTGTCAACCTGTCACAATCCAGAATCCCCAGAGTCTGACTAAGGAATTGTCTAAGTCAGGTTGGCCTGTGGGCCACTCTCCACAAGGCTGTCTTAATTATAGTAACTGAAGTGAGAAGCCCCACCCACCCGGGCAGCCCTGTTTCCCCGGGTGGGCATCCTGGACTGTGCAAGTGGAGAGGGAGATGAGCACAGGAAACAGACAGTCTTTGCTTTTCTCTCTGTTCTTGACTGTGACCGTGACCAGCTGCTTCAAGTCCCCACCTGTAAGGTGCTTTAGCACAGCAGGAAAAATGAAGCTAGGACCAAAGCACCTGATATGAGGAGCTTTGTTTTTATTCCATTTTGCTTTGCAGATATAAAATTCGATGAATCTGGGTTGTGCACTGCTGCACTGCCGAGCCAGCCATCTCTCCCTGGAGCTGATAACTTGTTTCAGACTCATAAGGACACAGAAAAGCAATGGCTGCCACTGATCTATCATCTTCTCTCCCCAGAGTTTGCCTTCTTTATAAGTGTGCACATGTGTATCTGGGGGGGATAAGGTGTGTGTGGGGGGGTGCATGTGTGTAGTATGTGAGTGTGTGCACACATGTGTGTGCAAGCTCTGGAGTGTGCATGTGTTCTCAGTGGCCCCTTAGTGTATTTTCTCTCTATCTGAGTGTTTCCATTGGTTCAGAACATTCATGTATGATAAGAGAGCATGGTGTTGGTAAAGACCTGTGTTTGATCCCATAACCCATGTAAGAAAGCTGGTTTGGTGGCATGTGGTGAACCCTAGCCAGTGAGAGGCCCTTTCTCAAAAACTAGCACTCACACACACCACTCACTATACACACACCATAACACACACCATAACATACACACACACACACACACACACACACACACACACACACACACACACATGTGTGCATGCTAATAATAATAATGATAACGTGGGTGATAATGTTGATAATTTTAAGCAAGATGGAAGCGCCTGAGGAATGACGGCTCAGGGTGACCTCTTGCATCCACACGCACTTGCTCATCCCCACCAGCCCCTCACACCTGAAAAAATTTTTTCTATTTATTGTAGCATAGTCTTTCCTCTGACAAAAAACTACTTTGGGGCTGAAAAGATGGCTCAGAGGTTAAGAACACTGGCTGTTCTTCCAGAGGTCCTGAGTTCAATTCCCAGCACCCACATGGTGGCTCACAACAATCTGTAATGAGATCTGGCACCCTCTTCTGGCCTGCAAGGACACATGCAGACAGAACACTGTATATGTAATAAATAAATCTTTAAAACAAAACAAACAAACAAACAAAAAAGCTACTTTTATTTATTCATCTAGTGCTGGCCACTTGAGCTTTTCCAGGTTGGGACAATTCTGCACCAAGCTGCTAGGAATCATTTTGTTCCCTCCTTGAGCCACGTGACTGGTTTTGGACCACAGTGTGACCCGTAGAGGACACTGTTTAGGGTCCATTTCCAGGTCCACTAATTAACAGTTGTGTAACCTTGGGCCAGCTACATGACTACTGTTTGTGCTTCAAACAGACCTTATTGTAAAATACAGTCGCAGAAAATGCCCCCAACAAAAAGCAGCTTGGAGAACGCATTTCTTTCTTTTAGCTCACATTTCCAGGTTTCAGCCCATCACTGTGGGGAGTTACAGTAGCAAGAGCTTAAGACAATGGGTCACATCCGCAGTCAAGAGCACAGAGAAATGAGTCCATGCCTGCTTGCACTCAGCAGCAGTTTCCACACTTACACGTGGCTCATAATGGGCTGGGTCTTCCCACATCAGTTAATTAACCCAGTGTAGACAACCCCTCATGGGGACTCTCTTTCTAGGGGGTTCTATGTTGTGTTAAGTTCACAGTAAAAGCTAATCAATGCAACCCCCTCTCCCAAGTCATCAGAAATGGGCCAGAAGTGATGACATCTTCAAATCAAGACAACAAATCACAGAGGGGACCATGTTTCTGGAAACAGTAGAGCGGCTGCATGCGCTTCCATTCCAGGAATGGTAGTTTCACGGAATGGTGTGTCAGAGGCTCGGTCACCTCCCTCCAGCATCTTCCTGTCCCACAGTTCCTTGTTTCACTTCCTGACTCAGAATAGATTCAAGGAGGGAAGGAACAACAGTAAACGGTAAATAGCTGCCATCGTCTCCAACAGTCTCCAGCGCAGTGAAACATGAATGACTCCGAGGAAGGGAGAGGACCGCAGCTGGGCCCCCTGGGTAAGATGGGTCCTGGATTCTGGGGACCTGGAGAGGGGTTTCAGTAGGGCCACCTTGAGTCTCCGTTTGCCAAGGCTGTGACTGACTCTCTGTCCACTCAGATGAGGAACACCTGATAACCAGCGGCACCAGATACTCCATCAAAGGCTTCAGATTCCAACCACCCTATGTCCTCAAGAGAGCTGCAGGTAAAGGAGTCAGGAAAGACATGTTTCTTCAGCTCTCTGTGCCCTGTGGAGTGGGAGAGTGGAAGTCTGCATCTCAAAGACTGAGGGAGGAGGAGGAGGATGGAAACTGGACCTCTGGGTACTGTGGAAGTAGAGGCTAAGGACTGGGTTCTGTAGGGTGGAGGCTGAAGACTGAACTCGAGTCTTAGGGAGGGGAACACTGTGGGTGCTGCGGAGTTGGAGGCTAAAAACTGGACTTTTCAGTCTAATGGAGGTGGAAGCTGACAGCTGGATCCTGGATCCTGAGGATGAGGAGCTGGAGGGCTGGATTCCTGGGTCCTATAGAAGTAGAGACTAGATAGAACTAGACTCCTCAGTTCTACCAAGCAGATATTGTATGTTGAGATTCCTGGTATTCTGCAAGTGGAAGCTGAGTTTTTAGAGTCCTGGGTCCTTGGGTGGCCATCTGGGAAACTGAATTCCTGGGTCCAAGGAGGCTCAGATGGGCTCTGAAATGGTCAAGGATGGAAACCTGGACTCTTAAGTCCTGGGGTGGTTGAGTCTGGAGGGATTGAACTATAGTCTGAAGAAATTTGTCCTTCTGGGTTCTGAAAAGACAGAAAATGAGGCTCTGATCCCCCAGCTCCTGGATGATGGCTGAAAACCTAGAGTAGTTGAGTCTGGGGGCTGAACTCCTGGTCATGAAGAAGGACATGCTGGGCATTCCTTTGGGATTCTAGAGAGAATAAAGAAAAATGAGGATTGAACTATTCAATTATGGGATGCTTGAGCTAGAAAATAGCCTTGCATCCTAAGGAAGTGGAACACAGACACAGTGGACCCCAGGGGAATGGAAGCTGTGGATCGGGGAAGAGGATGCTGGTGTCTATGGGTCATAGCATGTCAGGGACACTTGTGATGAAACTTCTACCTTCTCTCCTGCAGGGCATCTGTGCCAGGGTCATGGTCCCTTCGTGCTGCAACTGTTCTGCCTCACACTTTATGTTGTTCTCCTTCTGGCTGTCCTTGTCAAAGGTCAGGCAGATCTGAGGGGTAGGGGCTACCTGTTAACACCTTTCAGTTGGGCTGAAGGCTCATGAGGGATGTAGGCAAAAGGCTAGGAACTTCTAGGAATTTCTCAGAGCCCTTTTCATCTCTGTCAGAGAGGAGGGTCCTGGCTCCACAAACTTGGCCATTCAGTCTTCTCTGAATATCAGATTTCTTCATCCTCAAAAGGTATTAAACCAGCAGTTCGATAGATGGCTTACTGGATAAAGCTCTTGTCAAGGAAACAGGAGGACCTGAGTTTGGACCCCAGAACACATGAGAAGCAGGACATGGCAGGCATGCTTCTGTAACCCTAGCTAGGATGAGATGTGTGGCAGAGACAGGAGAATCCTGGAAACTTGCAGGCCAGCTAACTTGGTGTACACAGTAGTGGACAAGAGACCCTGAATCAAACAGGGTAGAAGGTCAGGACTGACACCCAGGTCCACAGTCACAAACATTCACACATATGCACACCCACCTTCAATTTTTAAAAAGAGATTTTAAATAAGGTACTGTGTTTTTTTGTTTTGTTTTGTTTTGTTTTGTTTTAATGTCCCTAGGGGACCAGTGCAGGCCATGATTTATAATAAATGTTTAATAATTGCAGACTTCTTTTCTTGACATAGTCTCCAGTATTGCCAACTCCAAGGGACAAGAACAGGCAGAGAAGGAGAAGGTAAACCAGGAGATGACCCAACTGAAGCCTCAAATAAGTAAGTGACTGGAAGGCAAGAGGCCTGGGGACTCAGAGGGTCTCCATGTTACATGCTTGGCTTCAGCTACTACCCATCCCAAACCTCCACCTCCTCTCATGTGATTTGATAACTTTGTGTAAAGAGGAGAAAATGAAGGGGTTGGCAGTGTGGCTAAGCAGTTAAAATCACTTGCCATCAAGCCAAATGACTGAAGTTTCATTCCAGGACTCCCAAGGTAGAAGGAGAGAACCCACCCCCTCAAGCTGTCATCTAACTTCCACATACGTGCCATGGCATGGGCATAACTACACACATACACACATGAATTAGTTAGTTGATTGGCTGGTTGGTTGGAATTAGGACCAATGGAAGCTAGTATTCAAAGAGAACTGTGTACATGGTTGAAACTCAATCAGCCAGTCTCCAAAGGTCAGTTCTGAGCTCTAAGTTCATACATCTCCCAGTCTTGAGGAGATACCAGGACTTCCAGGATCTCTCAGAGAGTAGAGAGGAATGGCTTCCCAGGATGCTGTGTATCAGGAGCTCCTGCAGGGCTTGAAAGCTGGGGGAGGGGGGAGCACAGGGACGGGTATAGGAACAACCAAGTGCATGTCCACCCCGACCAACCTCCCCCAACAGATCGCCTGTGCCGCCCCTGCCCCTGGGACTGGACGTTCTTCCAAGGAAACTGTTACTTCTTCTCCAAGTTCCAACAGAACTGGCATGACTCTGTCACCGCCTGCAGAGAAGTGGGGGCCCAACTAGTGGTCATCAAAAGTGATGATGAGCAGGTACAGCTGGTGGGATCCAATCTGTTCTGGTACGTGCATCTGACCACAGGCACCTGAGGAGATACAGTTTGCTAGTTTGGATTATGGATGAGCACTGCTTGCTCCACTTGGGAAAGGAAGAAGAGAAGAGTAGGAACGAAAGGTCCCAAGCACCATGTTTCACACAAACACACACACACACCACCACCACCACCACCACCACCACCTTACAGCATCTGGATATGAGTGGGTACTTTAGGTAACACAAAATGTAAGTGGTGTCTGTTGGTGCACTGAATGACTTCCTCGATTGGACTTTAAAAGAAAGTCCTATGTCTACCATTTGCCAGTTCCCCTGTGGTAAATGTTGCCAATCTGACTGAATTCAAGTTATTGGTGGGACATCCCTCAATGCAGAGCTCAAAAGAGGTCATGTGCATGACCAGAAATGAAGAACTGGTATAATCTGGCATTAGCACTTACACCCAGTAGTGGGTTAATCCATCTGAGCATGCACAGAACCCCTCATAAGGCAGGCAGACAATCCATCTGAGCATCTTCAGGACTCCTCATAAAGCAGGCAATATTAGCATGTTCAATGAGAGGCAACTCAGAACAAGCAGGATACAGATGTGGAAGCCAATGAGACCTTGTGGTACCTGGGAAAGATGAATATCAGAACTTTCTGCTAAAAGTTGGGGCAGGAGAACAATAGGTGGACCACAAGGTAGGTAGCCTCTACCTGACTGCTTGTGTGCCCCTCCAGAGCTTCCTGCAGCAGACTTCTAAAGAGAAAGGCTATGCCTGGATGGGTCTGTCAGACCTGAAGCATGAAGGCATGTGGCACTGGGTGGATGGTTCACATCTGCTGTTCAGGTAAACCTGGGAGAAGAGGAACAGCCTGTATCATTGGGCAGTGTGTTACTTACTTCTGTTACTTTGGTAAAGATATCTGGCTTAATATCAGAATTTTCCCAGGGGCCTGCCCTGAGAAAATCCTTCCCAGAGTGTGGGGAAGATGCTATGTCTGGCATGGGATTATGTGAGGAAAAAGAATCTATGTAGACTAGTTTTTTACATTCGTTTACTTTATTTCTCTATTAACAAAACAAAACAAAAACTTCTGTCTACATAGCTTCAGTTCCATCCTGACATTCAGCTCCTCTCTGTCCCTTCTTTTCTGTCCCCTCACAGCCCTTGTAAGCTCTTATGCTTTTGATCTCATCTTCATCTTCAGTTTCTCCATCCATGCTCATTTCTTCTCTTCCTATTCTCTTGACCCGACCCAATCCTTATTCTCTACAAGAGATCCTTTCTCTCTGGCCATGCAACTCCCTGGTCCTACCATCTATGGAAATTCTGTCTTGTTCTCTTCCCTCCAGCCATGCAGCTGGAGCTGACCAGGAATCCTGCTCCAGTCTTAACTGTACCTGGTTATGCAAAAAGCTCTATTGTCCTGAGTCATTAGCTCTGTAATGCTACTAGGCTTGAAGGAAAGGGATGGTCTGAGCTTCATTTGCACAAGAAACAAAACTAGGCATCTACAGTCCACCTGTCTCCTAAACTATGTAAGGGCATTACCTAGTAGATCAACAGTAGGTCTGAGCTTATACTTTTTGCCTTAAGGCCTAATAGTATATGAGTGCATAAGAAATTCATACCAAGAAACAGCTGAATATTAAAAGCTGAATAACACCAAATATTCCTTGATAAATGGCTTCCTTCTTGACAGATTCCTTGACCTTTCTAGGTATAGCTTTATTAAATACAGCTGAATCTCTATAATGCATTCTTGCCATTTGCAGCAGCTTAAGAGAGAAAGGATTTACCTGGTTCACAGACCCAGGGGACATGTTGTGTCATGGTGGGGATGGCATGGCAGTAGGAGCCTGAGGTGGCTGGTCACATGGCAATGGCCATCAGGAAGCTGAGAGTAAACAAGTGGGCCAGGCTATGAGAGTTTGAGGCCTACCCCATTGACCTGCTTCCCCCAGGGGCTAAAGGTTCCATGGCCTTCTCAAACAGCACCAGCCGGGGACCAGGAGTTCAAACACTGAGCCTGCAGGAGACATTTCATACTCAAACCACAGTGGCTTCAGCAAGTGCTGGACAGAGTACTCCTTTGGGCATCTCTCCATCCCCTAGCCCTCTAGGCATAAAAGACATTTATTCATGAAGGAAGGAATTCTTCATAATCATGTGCTGATAAGATGCCAAGTGCTTAGAATTCCACCAGCAGATATGGAGGAGGGGTTTTTAGCCCTCATGAGTCATTCAAATGAAGTATATTAATGGAACATCTATGGGATAATGTATTTTTGTTACTGAAACTAAATACCTGACAAAATCAATTGAGGTGATTGATTTGGCTCACAGTTTCAGGGTACAGTCCTCCATAATGGCGAAGGCTTGCTGGCAGGAGCTTGAGAAACTGGTTGAAACTGGTTCCATGCCATCCATAGTCAGGAAGCAGAGGAAGAGATATGAATGCTGGTTAAAAACAAACAGGCGTGGGGCGGCAGTGGTGCACACCTTTAATCCCAGCACTAGGGAGGCAGAGCCAGGCGGATCTCTGTGAGTTTGAGGCCAGACTGGTCTACAGAGTGAGATCCAGGACAGGCACCAAAACTACACAGAGAAACCCTGTCTCAATAAAAAGAAAGAAACAAACAAACAAAACAAAAAAGCAGGTAAAGCAAAACCAACCCCAGACTACCTTTGTGCACATGTGTGGTGTGGGAGTATGTACATGTGTATAGGGAAGGGTTGAAGGCAAAAACTCTTATTCTGGTGCCTGTGGGAATGAAAAATTAAAGCTTAGGACTGGCTAGTATGGAGTATCCATGTAGATATTATTCCTGGTTCTATGGTCTTTGGCTCTGGATAGGTACACAGGGGCCAAAAGTACAAAATCTTGGGAATGGAGATGGTTAAGTCTATGGAATGAGTTGGTTGGTTATATTTGAAGAAGAAACATCAGTCATGGAAGATCACAAGGATCATGGCCAAGGTCAAAGGACTTGGGTACCTCACTGGCCCCAGAACAGGTCACATCTGCTGTACTGTATGAAGGGCAGACGTGAAAGCATCCCGTTTCCGTAATAGAAACATGGTTGAGGGGCTGGGTGATGGGTGAGTTGATAAATTGCTTGTCGTGTATTCTAGCTTCGTTTCTGTTGCTATGACAAAATACACTGACTGAAAGGAAGTTAGGGGAGAAAATGGCTTAGTTCATCATTTATAATTTCAGGTTCCAATCTGTCATTGTGAGGAAGTTGAGGCAGCTAATAACACATCCACAGTTAAGAGGAGGAAGAAATGAAAGCATACATGCTCACTTGCATGCTGGATTTCTCTACTCTTATGCAGTTCAGGACCTCCTGCCTAGGTCAGGGCACTGCTCACAGTGGGCTGGGTCTTAACATAATTAAGAAAATCCTCCACAGACAGCCCCGCAGGCCAACCCAATACAGACAATCCCTGAGACTGTCTTTGCAGGTGACTCTAAGTTGTGTCAAGTTGACAATGAAAACTAACCATCACGTGGTACAAGCGTGAGGACCTGAGTTCCATCCCCTGAATCCACCTAAGAAAGCCAAGAGTTTGTTATCTCAGCACTGGAAAGGCAGAAACAGTGGATCTCTTATGCTCATTAAACAGTCATCCTCACTAAATTAGTGAATTCTCAAAAATCAAGGTGGAGAGTAACTAAAGATATCTGATCTATGGCCTCTATATGTACAACCATAAGTGTGTATATATTTCTGCACATAAACACACACGCACACACACAAACACACAGGAGAGGGAAGTGGGGAGAAACATGGTTGATAAAGGGGAGGTGGGACTAATTCTCATACTTTGATGGGTGTTAGCCAAGGAAATTTATGAAAAAAAAAAAAGGAACATTTTTGGGGCTAGTGGTTCCAGGAGTTTAGAGTCCATGACCGTCATGTAAGGAAGCACGGCAGCAAGAAAGCAGGCCTGGTGCTGGAAAAGCACAAGACAGGGAGGGCTAACTAGGTATGTTGTGAGCTTCTAAAACTGCAAAATCCACCTCAGTGACGCTCCTCCTCCAACAAGGCCACACCTAATCCTTCCCAAACAGTTCCACCTACAGGGCCCAAGCATCCAAACATATGAGCCTGTGGGGGCCGTTCTCATTCCAACCACTACAATTGGTTTTGCAGTTTCATGAAATATTGGAACAAAGGAGAGCCCAACAATGAAGGGGAAGAAGACTGTGCGGAATTCAGAGACGATGGCTGGAATGATGTCCCATGTACAGTTGAGAAATACTGGATCTGCAAGAAGTCTGCTCTGTCCTGCACCAAAAAATGATGTCTCATCTGTCTGTAGCACCTGTTGCCAAAATGACCCTGCAGGGTGACTGAACTTAACCCACAATGTATGCCAGTTCCTTCCTCTGTGAACGTTAAGGTCTTAACTGGTTCCTCATTTGCCCTCCCCCTGCCCAGTGTGTGTGTGTGTGTGTGTGTGTGTGTGTGTGTGTGTGTGTGTGTGCACATGCGTGCCAAAGGTCAGTCTTAGGTGTCTTCCCTGGCCTCCATCTTGTTTTTTTGAGACAGGACCTCTCATTTTTGCCTTGTTGGTACTGGCCAGTTTGGCTAGGCTGGCTGGCCAGCACACCCTAGGAATCCTCCTACCTCTGCCTTTTCAGAGCTTGCATTGGGAGCATATGCCAGCACTCTATGTCTTTTAAAATGGGGAGGGTTGATTCACAGATGGAGCTTAAGAGACAATGATGGTGGGGTGCTGTGTAGCAGGAAGGATCCCTGGAACCAGGGTACCATTGAACTGTCAGGTAGGGGGCATCTTTTAAAGGACTCATGACAGAAACAGTGGGGCATAAGGAGCAGGTGATCTGGGCAGTTCAGGTGGCCCACCCACTAGGAACCAGGTGCCTCTCCGTCTCAGTCACATCTCATAGCTTCCAGAAAAGGGTGAGAGACGAGAAGGAACCAGATCCCAGAATTCTCTTTTACCATTCCTGACCTCCATCAAGGACATCCTGGGAACTGCTGCATTGACAGTCCCTGCCCCAACTGGCCAATCTCTGTCTCCTCATCACAACAAAATTAAAACTGTACCCATTAAGCAATAGTTCGTATAGCCACTTGGAAATCTCTGTTCCCTTTCCTGTCTCTGTAAAGGTCACCACTTTGGGGGTCCTCCTGCAAACAGTTGTGCATCACCTCTCTTTCTACAGCTAGTTTGTTTCGCTTGGCAGGGTATCCGTAAGGCCCACAGTATGGAGTCTATCATAACTTTTTCCTATTCACTCCCAAATAATATTCCATTGTGTATGTGATGGTTAAGCTTGGTTGTCAACTAACAATCTCCAGTCAACTAAGAGACAGGCCTATGAGAACAACCATGAGGGCATTTTTTGGAAGTAAGGGAATTTTGGTCAGTATGGGAGTGGAGAGGTGCAGATGTGCTCCCTGTTCTGGTCAAGTCCCAGCAAGAACAGTCTGTACCATGGAATTGTAAGCTAAATAAACCCTTTCTCC
This sequence comes from Onychomys torridus, assembly GCF_903995425.1. Classification (NCBI taxonomy): domain Eukaryota; kingdom Metazoa; phylum Chordata; class Mammalia; order Rodentia; family Cricetidae; genus Onychomys; species Onychomys torridus. The sequence continues at coordinate 803,424 of NC_050459.1, read as the reverse complement.
CCTAAAATGTTTTTGAGTAGTTTATCATAGCAACAGTAAATTTAATTAAGACCCAGCATCTCTCAGTGAACCTGGAGTGTGTTCCATAGGCTGCGTAAGCTGCGTAAGGCTGGCCAGAGTGCCTCAGCCATCCTCTTATCTCTGCCTTTCCAGGTCTGGGATCACAAGCATGAACTACCATGCCTGGCTTTTTACATGAGCTCTGAGGATTGGACTTGGCTCCTCATGCTCACATGGCAAACACTTTAACAGCTAAGCAGTATCCCCAGCCTGAGGATATGAGTCTTTACAGAGTTCATGATATGTAAGCGTTTTCTCCCATCTGTGAGTTTCTCTTTTATTCCTCTTCCTGATTTCAAGGAGAATGCTGGTAACTTTTTTGCAATATGAATGAAGCTCACTATGGTTTCTGGGGGCGGGGTGTGTGTGTGTGTGTGTGTGTGTGTGTGTGTGTTCAAATACACATACCCATGTACATGCATGTGGAGACCAGAAACTTCCTCTACCACTGCCTGCTTTAGGCCTTTGAAACAAGGTCTCCTCTGACTAATTGTAGAACACCTCCTCTTCAGCTAGGCTGGCAGCCAGGAATGTACAACAATCCTCCTGTCTCCACTCCCACCCCAGTGCTGATATTAGATGGTCACACCCAGTTTCCTAGTTAATGTCAGCTGTCAAGGAGGAGATAAAATTGAGAGGGGAATGAGAGAGTCCAGGAAGAGTTGGTGGGAGAGATAGGAGTGTGGATATGATCTAAATACATTGTATATGTGTAAGAAATCACTGAAGAGCAAATTAAAGACTGGCTGTTTGTTCAGGATATATGTATGTGGAGAAACACAGCATCTCACCTCAGGCAGTGCCTCCTTGGTGATAAGTCACTCAGGTGCATGGACTCCCACTCAGAGAGCAGGATAAGAACGGCAGTGGGGGAGGGGTTGCAGCAAGATGGCTGGGGTAAAGCCCTTGCTTTGGAAGCCTGAAGACCTAAATTTGATTCTCAGAACTCACATAAAGATGGAAAGTGAGAACCAACTCCACAGAACTGTCTTCTGACCTTTGAGTGCATGCTGTGGTACCCCTGACACACCAGCAATAGTAGTAGTAGTAGTAGTAGTAGTAGTAGTAGTAGTGTAGTAGTAGTAGTAGTAGTAGTAGTGTAGTAGTAGTAGTAGTAGTAGTGTAGTAGTAGTAGTAGTAGAGTAGTAGTGTAGTAGTAGTAGTAGTAGTAGTGTTGTTGTTGTAGTAGTAGTAGTAGTGTAGTAGTAGTAGTAGTAGTAGTGTAGTAGTAGTAGTAGTAGAGTAGTAGTGTAGTAGTAGTAGTAGTAGTGTAGTAGTAGTAGTAGAGTAGTAGTGTAGTAGTAGTAGTAGTAGTGTAGTAGTAGTAGTAGTAGTAGTAGTAGTGTAGTAGTAGTAGTAGTAGTAGTAGTAGTAGTAGTAGTAGTAGTAGTAGTAGTAGTAGTAGTAGTAGTGTAGTAGTAGTAGTAGTGTAGTAGTAGTAGTAGTAGTAGTAGTAGTAGTAGTAGTAGTAGTAGTAGTAGTAGTAGTAGTAGTAGAGTAGTAGTGTAGTAGTAGTAGTAGTGTTGTAGTAGTAGTAGTAGTGTAGTAGTAGTGTAGTAGTAGTAGTAGTGTAGTAGTAGTAGTAGTAGTGTTGTTGTAGTAGTAGTAGTAGTGTAGTAGTAGTAGTAGTAGTAGTAGTAGTAGTAGTAGTGGTAGTAGTAGTAGTAGTAGTAGTGGTAGTAGTGGTAGTGGTAGTAGTAATAGTATAGATAAAGAATGGCAATCAACCCGGGGGTCTGTTTTCTGACTTTTATTCACCCCAGGTAAGGCCAGAGTGATGGATGGAAGAAACAATTCCACTGAAATCTAGCTCAGTGAGCCATGAGTTTATTGGGATTACTTCTAAGAGTATGCAAGGCTCAAAGACGTCTTGACATTTTTCGTTTTCATTTGAATTAGCATGCTAGGCATTAGACATTTTCTAACGGACTATATTTTACTAGATCTTCCTTTCCAGGGGAGCTGACACTCTCTTCTGACCTCTATGCTCTCTCTTAGCTAAATTCTACATTGTGAGATTTAATGTCTCCTAGGCAAATCTATCGGTAAACTCTTTATAACATCAATCACTTTGCATTTCTTCTATACCATTCCCACCTGCTAAAGCTATTAGAAATCATTTATAAAGCTGCAATTTAAAATTCTGTGCCACAGGGAACTAAACACTCAGGGTCCTCCTGTTTCGCTAGCAAACTGACTCCAAGGTCAGAACTACTTGTAGCTTCTCAGCCTCTATCCAGGCAATGATAAACTTGGTCAAACAGCCCAGAATGCATGGTCTGAATGACCATCCTAACATAGTCAGAAGGAAGGGTTCTGTTAGAGACATTAGCCAAGCTTTTTAAATCCAGCAGCCATTCCAAGAACACCGGGAGCCTCTAGGACTTTGCTTTCCACTAGCTGTTCCACTGTTCCTAACCATTTCTGACTTGTTAGCACAGTGACATCACTCTTCCTTCAAATGGGTACATGAACACTTCGACAGCTGTAAGAAATATATATCATCTACAAGGACCTGCTATTTGGATCCATAGCCAGCCATAGCTTGTTAAAGAAATCAGGCAATATCTTTTTAGTAAACCTATTATTTCCAGATATATCAGAACTAGTAAACTTCTTCATATCAGAGTCTAATCCTAGGGGGCCATCATGGCTAGCCCTATGGGAAGCATTATGACCAATATTACCATGAGTCCAAAGGGAAGAAGGGCCATCATGATCCCTGTCTCCAAATTACCCTACTGAACTCTGAAACCTTTTGTAGTGATTAGACTTGTTGGCATCCAAGTTTACAACTTCAGGCTGGTCCCATGTCTCTGGAAGGTGAGTCATATAAACTGGTCTAGGTGGATTTTCACAGTCTCTCTATAGGTGGCGGCGGGGGGGGGGGGGGCTTTCTTGGTCTGGTCTGCACAGCAGAAGACAGAGCAGCAGATTCCAACAGTCTTATTTCCCATGCATCCTTGCCCTGTTTGCATGAAAATTTGTTCTGCTGGGGTCTGTGTCCCTTCCAATGGAAAGGGGAACCCTTGAGCCTGAAGATGCCTGCCATGTAAGTGTATTGTAAACTTAACCCACTTTATTGAACATTTAATTCTCCATAACTAGTTTTTTTTTTTAATACACCTGACTTTGAATATTATCTTATTTACTTTTAAACTTGAGTTACCTGTTTTAGGCTTAACTTTGACATAACCAGAATGACTGAATAGTGGGAGATATACATTGGTCCCTCTCCAATCTGTCTCTGTAAATAAGTTACATTTCACTTGACCTGGCTACAATTCTGGGAGATTATGCCTTAATTACCTTTCAACAGTTTAGTATAAATTAGCAACACTCTGAAGATTAGAATTTATAAACTGAGGAAATTTATCTCTGTTAAGATTTTAAGCCTTAAAAACATAATTTTGAAATAAAGTTTTTTTGTTTTTTTGTTTTTTTTTTTTTTTTTTTGCGTGTAGTACCAAAATATATTTTAAACCACAAATATAGTTCATGGAGGTATGTAGGCAGAAAGTAAGTCAGGGTGTATGCTTGTTCCTGATTGGATGAAGGCGGGAAATGCATAGCTTTGTGGGTTTGCCTTTATAAACATCTGGCCAGTGTAACTTGTGGCCATTCTCTAGGAATCCCGGGTATGGACCTGGCCAGTGTCCATCTTCCTGTCCAGTATTTACTAAAACTCAATTCAAATTTGGCTCACAAGTTGTAGGAGTTGCGTTATTCTCACCCAGATTAACATTTCATGGAGATAAAGACAGGGACAAAATCATAAAAATATTGAAGCCAAGCCAGTGAAGGTCTGAATATGTCATATGCAAAGATAATGTACTTAATGCTGAAAATTTTAAAATGTTCCTATGAATATAAACTGACTAAAAGATCCATGTCTAGTCACATATCTCTTTGCTAACCTTCTTAAGCTTTGGCTATTTGGAGAAACTTAGTTATGTAAGTTCTGTAGTAAAAATTAATTGTACACCTTTTGTTCTTATAGATGTCCCTGTATGAGAACCAGACTTACTCTTCTCTCCTGTAATTATATCCTTCGTGCTAAAATGAGCCACCTTGTAAAAAAAAAATATGTTAAGTTGGTTTAGATTTTGCAAAAGTATACTATAAAAGAATCAGGAGAGTGAGGTGCCTACATTCTCCATCCCAGCCCTCAACTCCAACAGTCACGTCCACTTTGGCAAGATATTTGGAATTTCCATGACCCTGATCATGGTCCAGATGCAATAACTAAAATAATTAATGTTTATATGAGCTAAAATAACTGAAAAGGGTAAAGATCAAATTTAATTTTCATGCTGTGTCTGAAATAAGAACTATTTTCTGTCAAAACAAATGTTGCGAACTTACTCTGACTCTCTAATGCAGCTGTAGGTTTTGCCTCTAGAAGCATTGTATCCTTGATCTCTGACACCAGGGGATTCTGAGATGTGAGTTTCCAGTCAAAATGAAAGGACTTGTGGACTCTTCCTTGTTGTTTGGCGGTTTTTGTTTGTTTGGTTAATTCTGTTTTTGGTTTTGGTTTTGTGTTTGTTTGGTGTTTTTTTTGTTTTTTGGGTGTTTTTTTGTTTTTTTGTTTGTTTGTTTGTTTGTTTGTTTGTTTTGTTTTTTTGAGATGGGGTCTTTCTACATAGGCCAGGCTAGCCTGGAACTCATTATGTAGATGAAGCTGACCTCAAATTCACAGAGACTTACCTACCTTTGCCTCCCGATTGCTGGAAGGTGTGAGCCCATTGTGCCCTTCAGGACTCATATAGTCTTACTTAGCTTAATCTGTGTTGTTTGTATCTTTCTCACATAGATTATTTCAAGATGAAAAACCAATTTTTTTAGATTGAAAGCATCCAGCCACCTTAATCTTTACATATAAATCCCCTTGATCAAATAATTTAACATTTTTAAGTACCATAAGATAAAATAACAATAAATTTGTCATTCATTGAGAAAAGTTTTCCCTAAAGGAGACGAGGTGTTAGGCAATATCTTTTTCATTAGGACCTTTACCCAGTAAGTACAACAGCTTTCCCATTGTTGCATAGGTGGATTCTTTTCTTTTCAGACTAGGATACCTTCTTCCTTACAGAGGAGCTCCCAGGTCTTAATTGGACCTTGTGTGTGTGTGTGTGTGTGTGTGTGTGTGTGTGTGTGTGTGTGTGTGAGAGAGAGAGAGAGAGAGAGAGAGAGAGAGAGAGAGAGAGAGAGAGAGAGAGATCTATGGGCCAGAAGCTCAGCCCTTAAGGGCAGATGGAGCAGGCTTCAGAGATGCAAGTGAGTCTGCAATCTAGATTATCTGGATCAATCCAGATCAATCAAACCAAAACAAGTAACCGATCTCTGTAGTTGAGTTTTTCTGGTCCTGCCTGGCCCATGGTCAGGACAAATTTCTCTTACCCACCAGTCCCACAGCTGCTCAGACCCAACCAAGTAAACACATAGAGACTTACATTGCTTACAAACTATATGGCCATGGCAGGCTTCTTGCATCTAGTTCTGCTATCTTAAATTAACCCATTTCTATTAATCTATACCTTGCCACGTGGCTTGTGGCTCACCAACATCTTCACATATTGCTTGTCATGGCAGCGGCTGGTAGCATCTCTCTGCCTCAGCCTTCCACTTCCCAGAATTCTCCTCTCTCCTTGTCCTGCCTATGCTTCCTGCCTGGCTACTGGCCAATCAGTGTTTTATTTATTAACCAATCAGAGCAACACATTTGACATACAGAACATCCCACAGCAGATCTTCTCACAGAAAATTCATTCTTCCTAATTAGCCTGCACAGAGGCATCTTCACCACATACAGAGTTCCCTGACAAACAAGCCTCCAACCACTCTCAAAATTATTTGAAGCTTACAACACATTACCTCCTAGTGTCTTCCTAATGGGAAATCTGTCAGCCAACCCGTTGGCTATTCTAGGAACCCTTGGGGCTTGATTAGAACCATCTGCCTCCCCATAAAAGGGGACTGGTTGAGACCTGGAGGTCTCTGCAGCTTACCTTATCCTGCAGGTTCCCTGTTCAGTTTTTCCTTTTCTCTCTGAGTCTGGACTAGTGATCAGCAGTCAGGAGAGTCCAGAGTAGCCTGCAGGGAAAATCCTGTCTTCCCAGACTCCTATTCCCCAACCAGCTGAGCAGCCTTCTCAGTTAGGAATTACTATGCACACTTAGAGTTAATGAAGGAAAAGTTCTTTAATAGCATTTATCCAGCTCTGGCTAATGACTTACTAACTTACACACACCTAAGACACATGCATTCCATACATACACACACACACACACACACACACACACACACACACACACACACACACCATCATCCTTAAATATCTTTCAGGTTCTAGCCCCAGTTTATACTTTGAACATTTTAAACAGAGACAGTGTGAGAGCCAAAGCCACAAAGCTGGTTGCCATCTTTGCTAAAGTTGGAGAAGGTGAAAGTCATGTGACTTCACCATCTTTGGGCATAGAGAAGACAGATGTCATGTGATTTCACCACCATCTTGACTAAAGGCGACCATGTGGTGTAGGCCTACCAACAACAGATCTATAAGATATTTTAAATTACTGTTATGAATTATGCATGCATTGGAAACCCCCAGCTGGCCAGAACAGGGTCTCCCACGAGTGCAGGGAACCATGCTGGGCAAATGCAGCATCCAGCTGAGCAGATGCATGCCATTTGGGCAAGGCTTTGGCTTCAGCGGTGGCCAGTAATTCACAACCCAGGTGCTGCATCCATGTGGAGAGTTTCTTATAATAGAGAGACCAAGAGAAAGATAGGAGAGAGAGAAAGACAGACAGAGGGGGAGGGAGGGAGGGAGAGGGTGTGCATCTCGTGAGAGCAAAAGCAGAAGAGAGAGGAAGGGAGGAGCTTTTCCTTAGACTGAAGCCTTTACATCAGGATGCAGGGAGGTGCCAAGGGGGTTTCAAGGAGTGGGTCAGAACATTAACAATCAGAATGGATTTTTGTATGATAATTCTTGTCCTGTCCTGAAAACGAGGTTTATGAAAGATAGGATTCAAAAACTGTGCCTGTTGAATAAGGTGTTGAAGCTGCACCTTCATGCTTTTATATGAGAATGTACTTTGCTCTAGCAGCTAAGTTTTATAACTTAAGAGTCACCCAGGTAATGGTTTTAAAGACATGAAGTGATGATGGGGAACATCTGAGGTTTGCTAATGTGTGGCAGGGCTAGAGTTCCTAAAGTGAGCCCAGATGCCATGGTGGACCTTGGCAGTTTTGGAAATGCCAGTGCCATGTGATAGTCAGCAAAAGCTCCAGCCACAGTGAAATGGAGCGGGCTGGGATCTAAAAGGCAGGCTATGTATATGCTGCCAAGGTGGGGCCAAAGAGGTGATCCCAGCCCCTCAAGAAAACCAAAAGGATTGTGAATGAATCCCAGATACTAGGCTTTGGATTATTTGTTCTATTGGAGCTTGGTTTTGCCTTATGCAGATTGCGGTTATGTTCTGTTTTCTCCCTCTTAAACTAAAAAAAGGTACTTTATTTTTGATATTTCAGGAACACACAGTTGAGAAATTTTAAACATTTTTTAAGGGGAAATTTTAAGGTTTTACAGAAAACTTTAAAAACATGGATACTTGTTAAAGAGCAGCTTTTTTTTTTTTTTAAGCTGAGGATCGAACCCAGGGCCTTGCACTTGCTAGGCAAGCACTCTACCACTGAGCTAAATCCCCAACCCAAAGAGCAGCTTTTAAAATATTTAAATTTACAAGGCTATGGCACATAAAATGGTAAAGTCCTTTTCCCAAGGTCAGTCATAGATAAAGCTCCCATTTCTCATGGGCTTGAAGAAAATTACTGCTTGCTAAAAAGGGAGTCATGCCACCCGGTAGTGGTGGCACTCACCTTTAATCCCAGCACTTGGGAGGCAGAGCCAGTCAGATCTCTGTGAGTTCAAGGCTAGCCTGGTCTACAAAGCAAGATCCAGGACAGGCACCAAAACTACACAGAGAAACCCTGTCTCAAAACACCAAAAGGGAGGGGAGTCATTCTCCTTATCTCTGCCAAAAGGAACTTGTAGCCCTTCCATTAACATACAGCTATAGTGTACTTGGAGAGCTTCTCTCCAGCCCCTGCCAAGCCCTATGAGTCCAACAACCCACTTATAAAATAAACACACAGATATTCATATTATTTGAACTGCTTGGCCATTAGCTCAGGCCTACCATTGTCTAGCTCTTACTCTTATATTTAGCCCATTTCTATTCATCTATACTTTGCCACGTGGCTCGTGGCTTGCCAGTACCTTACATCTTGTCATGGCAGTGGCTGGCCATATCTCTCTGCTTTTGCCTTCCACTTCCCAGAATTCTCCTCTCTCCTTGTCCTGCCTATACTTCCTGCCTGGCTACTGGCCAATCAGCATTTTATTTATACAGATCAATATCCACAGCACTTCCCCTTTTCTTTCTTTTTTAAAGGAAGGTTTTAACTTTTACATAGTAAAATTTCATATAACAAAACAATTATTAAGCAAGAATTACAGTTACAATATTAAGGAAGATATCCTATCTATCTTATATTTGTGAGTCTGAGGTTTTTATATCTAACTTATCTTTTATCATAACTGAGGAAATTATAATTATCTAGTCTTCAACCACATCAAAGACCTCAGAAGGATATAATATTACCTGAGAACTGGGAGAAGGATGCAAGCAACTTTCGGGAGTTTTGCAGGGAAGACAGAGACAGCTGGCAGCCTGGACAGTCACCTAATGTTCCTTTGTAAAGTTGGGGCATTTGTCTTCAGCCCACAGGGCTAGATTCTCTTGGTCACTTTTTCCAGTGTCCTGTAGAATGTTTGGCAGTTTCCTCTGCAAAGCAGGAACCTGAAGAACCATTTTGTAAAGCAAGTTTAGTGGTCACCTTTCTATGGGTCCTGCATGTCCAGTTGATCAGGCAGTCCAGGCAAGAACAGTTTCTTGCCCAAATGGCTATTTTTGCCAAGGTGAAGATAAGATATGAAGTGTCTTCAAAGCCTATCCTCCTCTCTGAAGTAAATCGGTGTTGCCAGGAGCAGACATGTCTCACTGTCCAGAAAGTCTAAATTTTAAAAATATTTTAAATATCATATTCTATAGGTCTTTGAAGTATTTGAAGATTACCTATCTATCTGAAATATCTCTATGTATACCTAGAAGACTTAACTAACATGGCTATGAGTATGATTATCATAGATGACTAATTATTAATCTATTTTTAATTATCCATTACAATTTAAAATGAGCTATATAAACATAATACTTTAAACAAGAGTATAAATATACACACAGTATAACAAAATTAACTTTAAGTTTATATCAATAGACTAAAATCTATACCAATGTAAAACATTTTAAACAAGTTGTTGCTCTTTAGAAGTAAGTTCCTTAATCTACCCTTTCATCCTATTATATCTATATCATGTCCCCTTTTCTTCTTTAGAAAGAGATTGCATTTATAATCAACCTGCTTTAAATAAAAATATTGGTTTTTTTATGTCCCACACCAGAGGGCTCTTCTGATTTGGAACACAAAAATCTCTTAACCTTTTCTTTTAGTAATATGTCTGGGTTTAGAGAAGGAGTGAGAAAATTCCATCTCCAAAGCCAGCTTGATAATTTCGGGAAATTGGGCGTAGTTTTTCTTACTACTTCCTGCAGGAGGGGGGGTGCTGTATCTTACAGGGACATAAAGAAAATTTTAGGATTATGGAGTAGTCCGTGAGGGTAAACCAGTTGCCTTGAAACCATTCTGGATGTTGGAGCATCCATGGTGTCATTGGAGACTTTTCAGGTGGTCTTGGCTGATCAAACCTGATGTATCTTAATCTAGAACAAATCCACAGCCTCTGGCTTTCTGTGGAAACAAAAGCAGAGACTCTTTTCCAAAGCAACATATCCTTATATCCAAATTTGAAGTCAAGGTAGCTTTAAAATTTACATATTTGTTTAATTTAACAGCTTTTATGATCAAATCTTTTTTGTAGTTAAAAATTCCAAAGACAACATAAACCAGATTCTCTGTGTAATATCCATCTTTGTAAGACTGAAAGCCTCTGTGGCTGCTGGCTCCGCCCACCTCAGCTTCCTAACATGGCGGTTTTACAGTTTACTGCCAGCTCTGGGTCTGGAGCCATGTGTACCATCAACTATCAGAAGCAGTTCTATCAAAGCAGTGCATAGCCCAGAAACTTTTTTTTTAACTAGCAAAGGCTAAATCCACCATGCAGCAGCAGAGTAAAGTGCTGCTTGTAGACTCCTCATTCCCGCCACACTGCAGGTCAGACGCACACACCAGGAACCCACCATAGTAGCTCAAACCAGCAGGCTGCCGCTAACTTGAGAGAAACAAGTAGGAAGCTGTTTTTAGCTCCATTTTAGAATCTTTTTTCTCAGGTTTTAGGTGGAAACTCTTGCCAACACGTTGGGCACCATTTGTAGTTGGAGAGCTTCTCTCCAGCCCCCACCAAGCCCTATTAGTCCAACAACCCACTTATAAAATAAACACACAGACATTTATTTATATAATTTAAACTGCTTGGCCATTAGCTCAGGCCTACCATTGTCTAGCTCTTACTCTTATATTTAGCCCATTTCTATTAATCTATACTTTGCCACGTGGCTCGTGGCTTACCAGTACCTTACATCTTGTCATGGCAGCGGCTGGCCATATCTCTCTGCCTTCGCCTTCTACTTCCCAGAATTCTCTTCTCTCCTTGTCTCACCTATACTTCCTGCCTGGCTACTGGCCAATCAGCATTTTATTTATACAGATCAATATCCAGAGCACTATGGTGCCTATTAAGGGCAATACTATCCTCTAGGCTTCCTCAATTCCTGCTGACAAGCCCTACCCCAGCAAGTCCTAGTCTTATGAAAGCTAATAAGTTATTGTAAACTGTTAAAGATAATTTAAAAAAAAAAATTGAGTAAAGTCTTTAAAGAAAGAACAAAGTAATATAAAAAATAAACCATATAAGGATGGGAAATACACAGTGATGCGTGATCCTAATTAGTCTTAATAATAAAAACCTGGAGTCAGATATTGAAGGTGAAAGCTCAAAGATCAGAGAAGCAGGGCAGCCACAGTCACTTCTTACCTCTACAAAAGCTCAGAGCAAATGGACAGAGTCCTATCTCTAGGGATCCTCCAACTGAATGGGGCCAAGATTCTGTCTCCACCCACCTTATATTCCTGTCTCTACCTCCCATGTGCTAGGATCAAAGGCATGCACCACCACCACCCAGCTCTATTTCTCTTTTAGACTGGTTTAATCTCATGTAGCCCAGGGTGAACCTGACTCCTGATCTTCCAGCTTCCCCCTCCCAAGTGCTGGGATTAAAAGTGTGTGCCACCACTGCCTGGCCTCTATGGCTACCTAGTGGTTATGTCTGCTCTCTGATCTCCAGGCAAGATTTATTTGTCAGACCATAAACAAAGCATCATACAACAAGACAGGTCACCTGGATCTTATATGTTGCTTTGTTGACTTGTAAATTTTTTTAAATGCTGATGAGCAAATGGCAGCTGCTGAGAGACATTGGATTATAATAGGAACTGCTAAACTAAACTGGCCTATATACTTTAGGGATGTCTTGGCTTCAGAATGGAAGCCAGGAAATGTAGTGCATTGGGGAAGAGGTTATGCCTTTGTTTACACAGGAAATGAAAGGCTGTGGATTCCTTCAAGGTTAATAGAGATCAGGTTTGATTCGGGGAGACCTCCTGAAAATCTTGGCTGCAGACAAAGAAGTAAACCAAGAAAAACTACATGGCAGGTAATATATGTACAGGTCCCTCTGCATGGGAACAGTTCTGAGACTGGACAACAAATGTTACAAGTAGTTTTCCCAGGACTTGACCGCTGTCTCCATCTTCTCAGGGTCCCATGGAGATGCCATTGCCCCAGACAATAGGAAACAGTCTAGAGAACATGATGCCCACATTCCCAAGAGATAGGGCAGGTGGTTTCTAGTCATTTGGTGGATATTTGTCATTGTTTAGGGGGGTTGGTTGCAAGTTGTTATTGGTTATAGTCAGGGAGGAAACTAAACAAAGGAGGTTAGGTTCAGGGATCTTTTTCCATAAAAGGGGAAGGGTATAAGAAAAGGTAGATTATTTAATCTACTTTTAAAATAAAAATGATAAGATAAAAAGGTATATTATTAAATCTGCTTTAATAAAACTGCTAGTCTCAAATATTTCACATTTGTATGGATTTTTCTATGTTGATACAAATTTAAAGTTATTTTTATTACACTATATGTATGTTTCTACTCTTGTTTAAGGTATTGCACCTATGCAGTTCATTTAAAATGTAATATATAATTTAAAAATACAGTTTAATAGTCATTTATAATGATCAAACTTTTTTCATGTTAGATATGCTTTCATGATTAAGTCTTGGTTTGTTTAGCTCAAATATATTTAATAGCTAATATTCCTTAAACTTGTCAGAGATCTGATGAATAAGGCATTTAAAAATATTGAATGGGAAAAGCCTACTATGACAAAGAAAGACTCCTGGCTTTTAGCAGTGATCCCAAAGTCTCCAAAGAAAATAACAAGGTACCACAATGACTCCATCTGAATTGTGGTAATGCTAACTACTGGACAAGAATGCCCCAATACAGCACCTGCCACCAGGATCCAGCCCAAACTGTAGACAAGCATGACACTGGATAACTGATTGCCCATTTTGCCTGGACAAAGTAAGATTAGTCTCACCCATTTTACTCTTCCATAGGAAAAAACTCTTACCTTCTGAACCAGGCAGCCAAAGACTGATGCTGTCCTGGTCCCTCTGCCCCCGATACCATAGAAACTATAGGAGCATGGGTTGGCTATCTAGGTAATGCACTATTCTCTGTCATTTTAACTGATACACAGGACATTTGGATTATACTTCATACTATAATTTATCCTTCTCAAATGTCTAATGGTATTTATGACCAGGCTAACCATAACTTTGTCAACTTAGCAGCAGCAGGCAACCAGATTCTTCCCCAAGGCTTAGCTTATTTCATATGTAAATATCAAGTCTTGCTTTTTCTAAAACTACCAGATCTCCCTTGGAGAAAAGGTAGGCAGATTTGTCTTGCTAACAGGCTGTAATACTAGATCAAAAGGAAACTCTGTCACAGGGGACAAAATAGCTACCTATAGTGCCTATTGGCATACAAGGAAAGGTACCTGTTAGAACCAAATAGACCCAGATCTATCAATAGGAAGATTCAATAGCTGAAATATTAATGTAATATTATAGGGCACTCAACCTGCTCTGTGTAAAACAGAGAGGTTATTGTACAGCTTTAAGAGAAAGTTGCTGTTTCTATATAAACCACTCAGGAATTATTAGAAATAATCTGGCAGTGCTACAGAAAAAAATTATTACAAAAAAGGGACCTGAGATGAAGTAAATAACTGGTTCCCATTCTCGTTTCCAGGTTCCTTCTAGATAGTAACTCTGGTGTCATCCATCACAGGGCCTTTGGCCCTTCTGTTTCTTCTAATTGCTGTTGGCTACTGCATTATTGATGTCTTAACTAAATGATAATTCCTGTCTAGGTACCATTAAGTTGATGGTTATTAGATCCCAATATAAACAGGTACCCATGATAGAGTCAAGGATTTGACTCAGGATATAACTCAAGGGGGCAATATAAGGGTCAAAGTTACATTTTCAATTTTAATTACTATGCATAAAAGATCCATGAAACAAAAATGCCTCTGATCTGCAAGCCTCTTGTCCAAGGATAGATAGTTCCTGAAATGCTGGAGGCTATGATGACAAGCCACGCATTTTTTACTCCCCTAAACAAGTTTGTTTGACACGTCTGCACCAGATGTGCTTGACTACATGTGGGCAGGGGGTACATAGGCAGGAAATAGTCAAGATGTATGCTTGCTCCTGATTGGATGGAAGCTGGAGATATGTCAGGATGCATGCTTGCTCCTGATTGGACCTGATGGGAAATGCAATAAATCATGGGTTTTCCTTCTTAAGCCCTTGCTCTACTTAATTCTGGGCCATTTCCCAGGGACCTGGGCATGGACCTGGCCAGAGCCCATCCACCTGGCCAGTATTTAATTAAAGCTTACTTTAAATTTCACTTTAAACTGTGGTCGTGGTCTTATTCTTAATTGGTGGGAGTGACAACAGGGTACTGCAGGTCTCCACTTAGGCCAATGGGAGTCTCACACAGCTGAGATACTGCTAGAATTATCTCTGTAATTCTGCATCAGTGCTGTTCTTTTCAAACAGTTGTTGCCTGGGATCATCTTGCCCATCTGGCAGAATTATGCTTTTCTCAAGGAGAGGGCAAGGGGCTTTAAGGCAGGTCAGGACTTAACACTGGCTGTCACTTTGTGCTGCCTCCTTGAGCAACCATAGAGGCGTTGATATGGGGATGGACTTCATGGCTGTTGTAGGTCAGGGTTGTCTCCTTTGTTCCAAGAATGGAGTCTGATGGCTGATGACCCTGGTGAACAAACATTTCTATACCCTAGAATCATGAATTTAGCTTATCTCTAACAGGCCTGGTTAGCATGTTACTCATCTCTGAGGTATTTTAGAGGTGGCCTCCCTTAGCCAAATTCTACTTTATGTGATTGAATATCTCCTGAGTAAATCTATTAGCAAAGCCTTAATAATTAGTCCTATTACTCTGAGTTTTTTCCACATCACCCTCTTCTCTCCAACTCCCAAGATTACCCTTATTCTCCTGCTAACCTCTCAGTCTCTTTTCTTCTTTTATGTTCCATGTGTCTTTTAGCTATGGTTATAGTGTGTGTGTGTGTGTGTGTGTGTGTGTGTGTGTGTGTGTGTGTTGCATATACATGTTGGTACAAGTATGTGCATTAGGCTTATATCAGTGTCATCCTCCACCTCTCACCCATCCATGTTTTGAGACAGGATCTCTCAGTGAACCTGGAACTCATCAAGTTGACTAGGTTTGTGGAACAATGAGCTCCATGACCATCCACTCCCCACAACGCTGGAGTTACAGGTGTGTGATGCCACTCTGGCTTTCTACTTGAGTGCTGAGATATGAACTCAGATCTTCATGCTGTAGACCAAGCACTTTACCCAGTGAACCATCTCACCAGCTTGGTTTTACAAAATTCTACGATTCTGACACATCTAGGGAACTTTTTAATTCCTCCTTAGAACTATTTGATTCCCCTTGGTTCACAACATAGAGGTGGACTGTCCCAGTTCAAATCCCAGCTTCACCATGAACCAGCTGTGTGACTACTGTTAGAAGTTACCTAATCTGGTTGTGAAGTTCCTCAGCTATCACAATGTGGAAAGGTTTGAGGAATGAGTCCACCCAGTAGTCAGATGTCCTGGCAGCGGCAGGCACTCAATTGACAGGAACATGAGAACAACAAAATCAGCAGAAATGTCCATGAATCAGGAGCCCGCAAAGCAAGACAGCCTGGCATCAGGGGGCAGGGGGGGGACAGAGGAACTTGAAAGATGGGGTGTTGCTCTCCTACACTCGGCATAGGTGGAAAGGGCATAACAAAATGGATTTATTGTGTAAGTTATTGGCTTTGAAAAGGCACTCATAATTTGATCACACCATGAACACATCAGATTGTTCTGCTATGGAACCCCAAACTTTCCAACTCCCACCCCCGCAAAAAAACAAAACAAAACAAAAAACCTCAGCCATTAGTTATCTGGCACAAGACAGGCCATGTGAAAGGTGCAGTCCCTCCCTCAGGCTCTTCCTCAATTCATGGGCTTCCTTTTTTCCCCTTCCTGACCGAAAGGACATTTAGAGAACACTAGCTGATAAAAGCTGAGGTTTCCAGCAGTCCCAGGCACCAGGGGACAGCGGTGATCATGAGTGGCTCCACGGAAGCCAGGATGCAGCAGCTGGGTTCTGTGGGTGAGTCTGGCCTGGGATGTGGGAGCATGGTGAAGGAAACCAGTTGGGGCGGCTTGGAGTTGAGCCTGCCCAGGCTCTGACTAGAACTGTGTTCCCTCAGAGGATGAAGAGTGGATGGTCAGTGGTACCATGTGTTCTAGAAAAAGCTCCAGACTACGATCAAATTCTGGAATCAAGAGTTTGGCAGGTACAGCAGGGTGAGGGGCTGAGGCAAAGTGGAAAGCCTTCCCCAGAGTGGGTCTTAAAAAGAGCTGAAAGCTAGAACTCTAAACTTCTCTTTCCCGGGAAGATAGAGACTGGAGCAGGGAATCATGGGCCACGGGGAACATTGGGGGAGGTGGCTAGGGGAGAGATCACAAGCTGTGGGAAGAGAAGGCCAGGGAAGAGAATCGTGGGCCATGGAGAGGTGGAAGTTGGGACAGGGAATTGATGGTCCTAGGATGATAGATGGTAGAGCAAGAAATTAAGGGTCCTGAGGAAACTAGGGTAGGGAATCGAGGGTGTAGAAAAGTGTAATATGGAGCAGGAAGTCACAGACCATGAGGAGACTGAAGCCAACAAAATGAAATCACGGACCATATGGGGGTGGAATCTGAGAGTCTGGATTCACGGCCGGTGGGAGGAGGATGCTGATTACTTGTTCTGGAATCAGCATAAGGCAGGAACATAATCATACTTAAAAGTCCACTTTTTCTCTGGCAGGATGCCTGAGATACAGCCAAACCCCCTTGGTCCTGCAGCTGCTCTCCTTCCTGTTCTTGGCTGGATTCCTGCTGATCATTCTCATTCAAGGTCAGGCACAGTGGAGGCCTCTCTGACCCAGTTCTCCAGCTAGGGCCTTCTCTAGGTCTAGAAAGGTGTCGTCCCTGCCCCTGGGACTGGACGTTCCTCCTAGGAAACTGTTACTTCTTCTCCAAGTCCCAGCGGAACTGGAACAATGCTGTCAAGGCTTGCCAGGAAGTGGAGGCTCAGCTGGTCATCATCGAAAGTGATGAAGAGCAGGTACATCTGGTGGGATGCCGTCCCGGTCTGACCGTACACCTGGCTCCTGACCCCCTGGGATTAAGACAGTTTGCCAGAGTTACGTGAGGGAAAGAAGTAACGAGTTGAAATGGGGGGATTCCAAGCCCTCAGCACAGAATCATGTACTAAATATTGGTGAGTGTTTGGGAGACACCTGAAATGCAGTAGATATCATCTCTGTGCTGGTCAGTATTTAGCCACCTGCTCTCTGAGAGACAAAAGTCTTGGTATGCAGGCTGATAGCTCAGGAGACAAAGGTGCTTGCCACTAAGCTTCACAGCCTGAGTTCAATTCCTAGGACCCACGTGGTGAAAGGAAACAACTGACTCTTTTAAGTTGTTCTCTGACAGACATACCTGCACTGTGGCATACGCATGACCCATCCAAACAGACATATAAGTAGACGCAATTAAAATTTAAAAAAAAATTAAGTCCTGGTGTGGGGCAGCATCACAAGCTTGAGGTTCAAATCCAAAGAAAAAGGAGGAATGGGATGAGATGGCTCAGCAGGTAAAGATGCTTGCTGTAAAGCCTGGCTCCCTGAGTTTGATTCCCCCATGGTAGAAAGAAAAAACAAACCTCCATAAGTTATCCCCTGACCTCTATGTATGTGCTGTGGCATGCGTACCCACATATACATATGAGGTACACACTCATACATACATATATCAACTCTCACACACAACGTGCTTGCCAATTCCCCGGGTGTAAATATTCTCACCATGGGTAATATCAAATTTATAATGAAGTGTCACTGAAGAACTAAAAAGAAGGGCCATACCTCTTAAGCAACCATGAATTAGTATGATCTGCTTCCAGCACATGAAGGGCAGTCATGAGGAAATTCTATTGACTTACTTAGAGTTCTTTTGTTGTTGTTGTTGTTTTGTTTTTTCAAGACAGGCTTTCTCTGTGTAGCTTTGCACCTTTCCTGGAACTCACTTGGTAGCCCAGGCTGGCCTCGAACTCACAGAGATCCGCCTGGCTCTGCCTCCCGAGTGCTGGGATTTAAGGTGTGCGCCACCACCGCCCGGCAGGAATTCTTAAGAGAGATCCTGCAACATTAGCAGATGTAGGTGGAGAGGCCAGCTGTGTGTTTCCTTTTTTAAAATATAGTGTTATTGTTTTTAGACAGGATCTCACTCAGTAGCCATGGCTGATCTGGAACTCAGAGAGATGCTGTGGAGTTCTGAGATTAAAGGCATGTGCCTCCACATCCAGCCAGCGGGGTATCACCCTGTGCCAGAGTGCATGTGCCCATGGTCTCCAGATGTAAAAAGAGCTAATATCATCGGAGCACACATGAGTGCCCATGGCCTGGAAAAGAGGAAGGGAGAGATGGGGTTACAAGCAGAACTTCCTGCGAGAGTTTGTGGAGGCACGAGCTGAAAGTGGGAGAAGAGGTTTCCCTGACTCCTCCTCTTCCCCTCCAGACCTTCCTGCAGCAGACCTCTAAGGCTAAAGGACCAACCTGGATGGGGCTGTCAGACCTGAAGAAGGAAGCCACATGGCTGTGGGTGGATGGCTCACCTCTGGCATCCAGGTAGATCCAGGAAAAGGGAGCAACCGTTAGAGTGGGGTGGAGACAGGTCTTTGATGCTCTGACTTGAGCTGTTTGGGGCTCACTCCCCTCTCCCTGGACCCTTAGGAATAAGAGCTGCCCACATTTGCTGAAGGAAGGAGATCTTCCTGTCCATGTACATAATGAATCCCCCCAGGAAAGAGCAAGAGAAGCTCCCCCTGAGGGGTGTGGGTTAATAGAAAATACAAAATAAAGTAAGGCCCCTGAGTAAGGGGACTATTACCAAGGGAAGATGGCATGCTGGGTTGGGTACATAAGTGTGTTTATACAGTAGCATGATGGAGCCATGGGTTCCATCCCCAGCACTGCATAATCTGGTATGTGCTCCATGCCTGTAACCCCAGCACTTGGGAGTTATCAGGAGAAGAATCAGAAGTTCAATGTTATCTTCAGCTACATATTGAGTTCCGAGCCAGCCTGGGCTACATGAGACCCTGTCTCAAAAAGTCTTTGGAAAGGAAAAGTAAAAAGGAAGGAAATGGGGAGGAAGGAAGGGGAAAGGAGGTAGGGGAGGAAATGGAGGGAGGACAAAGATAGCTTAAAGGTAGTTTATAAAGATGCTCCCAGATCCCGCAGCCTGACGAGAGATGATGGGAAAGAACCACAATAAGCCAGAATATTCGGGAGGGGCACACAATGGAAAGAGCACATATGGACTTTGGTGTCCATGCAGGGGGACAGGAGGGACAGGCTTAGTATCTATTAGTTTGCCATTTCAGGGTCCTGACCCCGAGCTGTCTGGTGCTTGGCATGGGGTAGGTGCACTGCTGTCCAGAGTGCAAGAACCCAGTAAGGAAGTGGAGTCCAGATTGGTTGGTTTACATTTGAAAACCACGCTCTCTCAATATAAAATATAACCAGAGTCAGAATTCAAAGCCGCCCTACTCAGGTGTGTCCCTGGATTCAGAACAAGGCCCATCCACCATATGCATTCTGGGGGATGTGAGACACTGAGTTCCAGAAAGCTAAGAACATGGTTCACAGCATGCCACTGCAGCAAACTAATGTTTTATTAACTGACTATCCAGATTCCAGAAGTATTGGAATAGAGGAGAGCCCAACAACGTTGGGAAAGAAGACTGTGTGGAATTTGCTGGGGATGGCTGGAATGACTCCAAATGTGAACTCCAAAAGTTCTGGATCTGCAAGAAGTCTGCAACCCCGTGCACTGCCAGCTGAGAGCCAGCTCATCTCAGCTTCTGCTTCCACGCTGTTCTGACAGTTGGACAGACGTGTCTCAGGCTCATGCCAGCTCCTCTTCCTGCCTGTTGGCCTTAGTATGTTGACAGTGCTCTGAGATTCCTCGTCCTCCTTGTGTCTCCAAGTTTCATTTCTGTTGCTATGATAAAATGCTCTGACAAAAAGCACCTCAAGGAAGAAAAGGGCATATTTTGCCTCACATTCCAGCTGACAGTCCATCACCGGACATCACAGGACAGTCAGGATGGCAGAAGCCTGAGACAACTGGTCACGTCACATCAACAGTCAGGAACAGACAGAAATGCATGCCTGTATGCTCACTCCCTCGCTTGCTGGTGCTTAGCTCAATTTCTCCACTCATACAGTTTAGGACGCCTGCATAGGGAATGGTGCCATCCATGGTGGGCTGGATATTCCCACATCTGTTCATTAAGAGAGTCCCCCACACACATGCTCACAGGCCAACCCAATGTAGGAAGTCCCTCATTGACACTCTTTTCCTAGGTGACTCTAGGTTATGTCAGATTAACAATTAAAGCTAACTATCACAATGGGACTGGCTCTCTGGCTTTCAGGTTTCACTGGGCTTAGGGCTCATGGTTGTCTCTCACCTTAACACTACTTCAATATAGTTAACAGATATGGGATGCATTCAGAACCTGAGTGTTTTCCATTAATTTTCTCTGTCTTTCTTGCTGAGATCAGAGGAGTGTGTATGCGTGTGTATGTGTGTGTATGTGTGTGTGTGTGTGTGTGTGTGTGTGTGTGTGTGTGTGTGTGTGTGTGATGTACACATGTGTGTTGATACATACACTTGGAGGCCAGAGGAAGACATTGGTATCCTCCTCTATAGTTCTCCTCTTTATTCCTTTGAAACAGAACTTGGAGTTCAGTGTTTTTCAGCAAGGCTGGCAACCTGAAAATTCTGACATCCTCCTGTCTCCATTACCTCCATTACCTCCATTACCTCCATTACAGGTGCAGGTGGCCGTGCCTGTCCTTTTCCAATTGCTGGTCTTGAGAGCTCAGGCTCTCTTGTTTACACAGCCACACTCCTGTCCTCAGCCCTCGGTCCCTGGTTAGGGATTCTTGCCTCCTGTTGCTCAATAAAGCATCCTGGAAAAAAAAATGCAAGTTGAGGGGAAAAGGGGTTATTTGGCTCACAGTTCTGGGTTACAGCTCGTTACTAAGGGAAATCAAGGCAAGAGCTTGAGGCGGCTGATCACATCACATCCAAAAGAAAGACTACATAAATGCACACATGCCTAGCTTTTCCTACTCTTCCACGGTCACCCAAGCCTCGAGAACGCTGCTGCCCACATTAGGACGCCTCAACTGACTTAAGACGTTCCCTGCAGACGTTCCTTCAAGCCCACCCAAAGCAGACAATCCCTTGTAAAGGCTCTTCTTCTAGGTTGTGTCCAACTGACAATTAAAGCTAACCATTACATCATGTTGTCTCTGCCTAGTCCCCTGAGACGTGATCTTATCCCTGTACACTTTCCCTGATCGGCTCAGTTTCCATCAACCTGCCTGAAGCCCTTTAGCTGGGAACCTTTTCTGGTCTCTGCAGCTCATCATGCAAACTGAAGCATGGCAGCGATGATTCTTCCCATCCATCCCTGACTTCCAGGCACTGGCGTACAAATACATCAGCTCAGCAGTTAAGAGCGCTCACTGCTCTCCAGAGGAGTCCAGCTTTCCCCATGTCTCCAGGGGAATCTATCACCCTCATATGGCCTCCATGGCCATTTGCACTACGTGAGGTGAACATGTGAATGTATGTGTTTGCGCACACACACACACACACACCACAAATAAAGACTAAATAAAGTAATAAATACACCAACTCTCTCCTCTCTTAGAGATGTCATGGTGGATACTAGGAGGATCTCCCAGAGGAAAGCATGTTTTCCCTGCTGCTAGACATTCTGTTGGAGGCAGCTGTTACCTGTCAGCCTGTGTTAATGCTTAGACTTCTTCAACATGAGACTTCCTGCCTGGGGCAGCTCAGGTGTGTGATACAATGCTGTCGTCTTTTCTGTTTCTTAGTTCCTCTTTTTCTTAAGAAACGTGTTAGCATTACTTTATCCATGTGGTATCTCGGATGCATTTCTCTTTCTCTTCAGTCCCAAGTAGTCCTTCTGATATTATCCATGGGGCTGGCTTGTGTTAGATTATGGACCTGCACCTTTAAGATGCTTCAGGGTCTAACAGCCTGAGGAAACCAGGCCACTCCCACTCCTAAAGCTGACAAGGGTAGAAGCCATGCCCAAACAAAGGCGATCTAGTCTTGCCTTGCCTGAAGCAGGGGTGGGGGTGGGGGCTGGGGTGTCCCTAAAAACTTTGGGACTGGCCGAGCCTGAGAACAAATTCCCTCCCTACCTCTGCAGCCCCGACCTTGAGTAATGATCAGATTTCTGATGCCAGCAAACCATGTATTAGCCATCCCCTGATGTCTCCCCTCCCTCAACTCCTCCCAGAATCTCCCCACCTCCCGACCCACCCAACTTTATATTCTCTCCCCCTCTCTCTCCCTCCAAAAATGAAATGAAAATCAAAACAAATAAGCAAAAGACCAAATAAGACAAAACAGTTATGAAACGAAACCGTTTGTTCTGTGTTGGTCAACTATTTCTGGGCACGGAGCATACCGGGGAGTGCAGCGGATAGACCCAGCAACACTCCACTGGAGAAAACTGATCTTTCCCTTTGCCAGTGAGTGACAGTTGCAAACACCTCCTTGCTGAGGGGTGGGATCCTGTGTCCACTACCCCTCTCAGTCTTGGGACCTCCATCTGGTTTGAAGCTTGGGGTCTCTTTTGCACACCTTCCCACCAGCTCACTTGAGTCAGATAGATCCCTTCCTAGATGCACTTGTGAATACAATCTGCTTGCACCATTGCCTGAATATTCTCCTCCTTGTCCCTGAGCTTCTCTCATAACAGCTGTTTCTCTGTTTAGCAGCTGAGCAGCCAGACACGTCCTTAGCCTGTTGTTTTGTTTGTTTGTTTTTGTTTGTTTTTTGTTTTTGTTTTCTAGTGAGGTGTTCCTTTCTCTCCTGCAATTATGACAGGTAGCTGTGTTTTATTTCCATGCTATTCATCATCTGTATTAACATGATATTCCACAGAAAGCAATGTTTATCATAGTTTTATCACAGTCGCCCTACCCCCCAGTGTATTCTCAGTACATCACCAGTGTATCCAACATATCGCCCCAACATCCCCAGTGTTCCCAATGCTCAGTCTTTGGTTCCAGATTATGTCACAGAGTGTCTCTGCCATTCTTTGTCTGTTGAGGCCCTGCCCCCACTTCTCCACAGCCCCTTTCATGGATTCAGCTTTGTGGTTGTAGTTAAGCATCCAGGGCTAGTGAGGTCGCTCACTGGATGAGGTCACTTGCCACCAAAACTGAGGACCTAAGTTCAGTCCCCAGAGATCCACATGGTGGGAGGAGAGAACTAACTCACCACAACTTATCCTCTGGCCAACATGTGGATGTTTTGCAGCCTGTACAGGTGTGGGAACACACACACACACACACACACACACACACACACACACACACACACATGTACGTACACACATGCACACACAAATGAAGTAAAGGAAAAATAATCAGATACCCACAGTCACCATATCATTTCGTTTATGAACATATCTTCCCTTCCATGTGAGCATTTATAAAAATCATATATTTATTTCACACTTTCCAGTGATTGTCATAGAATATAGAGGACATCCAAATACCTTTAGCAAGCGAGCTCAGCGGACAGAGGTGCCAAACAAGCTTGATGACCTGAGTTTGATTCCTACTCCTGTGGTGGAAGGGAAGAGTGATGGACATGTATAGATTGTTCTCTGTCCCCCACATGCCAGGTCTCTCATGTTCTCTCTCTCTCTCTCTCTCTCTCTCCCCCCAGTAGACATATCCCTTAAGTGTTCCAGAACCCTATAAAGGTTTTCTGATTTTTCTCAAGCCCATCACCCACTCCGTTGTCCCTACACTTCCTCCTACACTTCCTCCTACACTTCCTCACACTAGTGTTTCCCTGCTCTACCTTGCACAACAATGAGCTGAGTGACAAGTTGTGCTAGACTCTACAAAAGAGAATTTTTCAGAACCGAGTAAGATGGTTCAGCAGGTGCCTACTGCCAAGACTGATGACCTGAGTTTGAGCTCCGAGACCCACAAGGTGGAAGGAGAGAACTGACTTGTCCTCTGACTTCTACGCATGTACCATAGCATGTGCACCATAGCATGTGCTTGGGCTCTCTCTCTCTCTCTCTCTCTCTCTCTCTCTCTCTCTCTCTCTCTCTCACACACACACACACACACACACACACTTTGACTGTAATCTTGCCTATTGTCCTCTCTTATCTCATCTCCTTCCCACAAAGCCCTATTTTTTCCCAAGAAGCCCCAACTTTTTTTTCTTTATTTCTTATTACATTGTTGTGTGTGTGTGTGTGTGTGTGTGTGTGTGTGTGTGTGTGTGTGTGTGCCTGTGCAGGGCAGCATTCCATAATACACATGTGCAGATCACAGGACAACTTACAGGAGTCTGTTCTCTTCTTCCCGGGGATTGAACTCAGGTTGTCAGGCTTGGTAGTGCATGACTTTACCACCCACTCCTGTTTTCACGTCCCACACCTGGAACTGGAATTTTGTTTAGTAACCAGTGGCTTCTGGGAGCATCATTACCCACCTATGCTGGATGTCTTCCTTCAAACACACTTTGTATTATATTTTTAATCAGCTTACAAACTACTGCAATTCCAGATGACTTTTTTCATCCCTCCTTTGCTTAGGTTAACCCTCACCACCCCTACAAACCTCCCTATCCTCCTCCTCACCCTCGTGTGGACCTTCCCACGGCCACTATTCTCTCCCCACTGTAATACTGTGTGTGTTCTTTGAGCCCATCCTTGAATGCCATTTCCCCACCCAGTGGCCCCTCCTAGCTTCCTGGTCTTTACAAGCACAAGCTATCCAGACATCTAAAAATTGAAGCTAAGATCTGCATACGAGAAGGAACATGTGCTGTTTGTCTTTCTGGGTTCGTATCGCCCTATTCAGTATACTATTTTCCAGGGAATTTACCTGTGAATTTCATAATTATGGCTTTCTCTACAAATGACTCAAACTTCACTGTGTATTTGCATCATAATTGCCTTATCTATTCATCAGCTGAGGAACATCTAAGCCGATTCTGTTTCATAGCTTTTGTGGACAGAGCCGCGATGAACATGATGTGCAAGCGCCTCTGCTGTGGGAGAATCCTTTGGGTACATTCCCAGCAATGGTATGGTTGAGTCAGATGGCAGCTCTAGGTTTAGCTTTCTGAGGACTCTCCATGCTGCTTTCCATAGTGGTTGAACCAGTTTGCAGTCCCGCCAGCCTTGAGCAAGTCCTTTCCCCACATCCTCATCAGACTTCTGCTGTCCCTTATTTCCTTGATCTTAGCCACTCTGACTGAGGTATCTCAGCATGGTTTTAATTTGCATTTTCCTCCTGGGTAAAGATATGAAACATTTTTTTTAATGTTTATTTCTCTTTGTTCTTTGTTTGGGGAGTTCTGTTTGTTTTTTTTTTTTTCTTTTTCTTTTTTTTTTTTTTAATTTTTATTTTGGAGCTGATGATCAAACCCAGGGTATAAGTACACCCTCCCTATGCCCATGACCTACCTGAGTCCTGGTGTGTAAGTATAAAAATACCCCTCCCTATACCCGTAACATACCTGAGTCCTACTATATAGGCATAGGTATACCCTTCCGATGCCCATGACCTACCTGAGTCCCAGTATATCCATCCCTATACCCATGTTCTTAAGAACACTCTCTACTTTTCCCTTGGGCAGTTTTAGAGTTTCAGGTCTTATACTGAACTCATGGTCCATTTGAAATTTAGTTTTGTGCAGAATGAGAACTAAGGACTAAGTTTCCTTCTTTTGCAAGTACACACCCAGTTTGACCAGCGCCATTTGATGAAGAAGCTGTCTTTTCTCCAATGTGTATTGTTGGCTTTTTGTCAAAAACTCAAATGGCTATAGCTCAGTCTTCTATTCTATTCCACTGATCTGCTTTTGTGCATGTGCCAGTACCACGGTGGTTTTTACTACTATGGCCGGGGCAGCAGTCACTGAGGCTCCTTCTGTAAGATCCTTATTGACAAACTCTGTCACTTTCCCAGAAGATGTCCTTAAAGCTGGTTTGCCAGCATCTCACACAATCTGTTCAGGCCTACAGCTGTGGCAGTGGCTGTAGCTGTGGCAGTGGTGGTGGCTATGACAGTGGCAGTGGCTGTGGCAGTGGCTGTGGCTGTGGCAGTGGCTGTGGCTGTGGCTGTGGCTGTGGTTGTGGTTATGACAGTGGCTGTGGCAGTGGCTGTGGTTGTGGAGGTGGCAGTGGCTGTGGCTGTGGCAGTGGCTGTGGCTGTGGCGGTGGCAGTGGTAGTTTCTGTGGCAGTGGCTGTGGCGGTGGTGGTGGTGGCTGTGGCGGTGGTTGTGGAGGTGGCAGTGGCTGTGGCTGTGGCTGTAGCAGTGGCAGTGGCTGTGGCTGTGGTTGTGAAGGTGGCTGTGGCGGTGGTGGTGGCTGTGGCAGTGGCTGTGGCAGTGGTGGTTTCTGTGGCAGTGGCTGTGGCGGTGGTGGTGGCTGTGGCAGTGGCAGTGGTGGTTTCTGTGGCTGTGGTTGTGCTGGTGACTGAGGCTATGATGGTGACTATGACTGTGACAGTGGCTGTGGCAGTGGCAG
The DNA here is from genome assembly GCF_903995425.1 of Onychomys torridus. NCBI lineage: Eukaryota > Metazoa > Chordata > Mammalia > Rodentia > Cricetidae > Onychomys > Onychomys torridus. Next base: position 776,881 of record NC_050459.1, on the reverse strand, counting down.
TGGCTGTGACTGTGGTTGTGGAGGTGGCAGTGGCTATGACAGTGGCAGTGGCTGTGGATGTGGTTGCAGAGGTGGCAGTGGCTATGACAGTGGCAGTGGCTGTGGATGTGGTTGTGGAGGTAGCAGTGGCTGTGGCGGTGGTGGTGGTGGCTGTGACAGTGGCAGTGGCTGTGGCTGTGGCTGTGGTGGTGGTGGTGACTGAGGCTATGATGGTAACTATGACTGTGACAGTGGATGTGGCTGTAACAGTGGTGGTGGCTGTGGCGTTGGCTGCATTGGTTGCAGTGTCTATGATAAGTCCCTTAAAACTGTTGAAAATCATATTTAGAAGGTAGTTTGACAATATGACCACTTAGCAAAACAGCAATAGTAGGTTTTCCCCAGGGTCTGTGGCCTCTCTGACTATGATTTTTAGCAAGATTTACAATACCAGTCATGAATTCCTTCCTGAAGAGGAGAGCTCAATGCAATAATAAACAGTTGGTTACTCTCATAACAGCCATGCAGCTATTGCACCAGTGAGCTCATCTTTAAAAAAGAAAATATTTATTTTATTTTTAATTTTGTATGTGTTGGGGTGTGTGCATGTGGGTTCAGGTGCTGTCAGGTACCCTGGAGCTGGAGTTACAGGCAATTGTGAACTGTCTGGCACTGAATTTAGATCCTCTGAAAGAACAGTATACATTCTTAACCAATGAGCATTTCTCTAGCCCCAAGACACATCTACCTTTTAAAATGTCAATATTGACACATTTGACACTACTATTACATTTTACTATGAAGGACATCAACATTAGAGGATCCTGACTGAAAGGCATATAAGAAATCTGCACTGCATCTTGGCATAATGCTATAAATCTGTAACTAGTACAAAATGGGAGCTTCTGTTCTCAGAAGGGAAAGAGTTGCACTTGTGGTAAAGATTATACAAGGCTATGATGTTTAGGTTTAACTAAAACTTGGCAAACCTAGAAGCACCTAGGAAGGGGGGCTCAACAAGGGATTGTCTACACTGCACTGATCTGTGGGAGATTGTCTAAGTAACTGACATGGAAAAAACCCAGCTCACTGTGTGTGGCCCATTCCCCAGTCAGGGATCCTACACTCTATAAGACTGTGAAAACTGAGTAGAGTGCAGACAAGTATTCCAACATCACTTACTCGCCTCCCCTCTTGACCACAGATGTGATGTGACAGCTGTCTCAGGCCCCTGCCCAGTGAGTTCCTTGTAATACTGAACTATAACCTGTAAGTGTAAGATGAAGTTAGCCCTTTCTCCCATGAACTGTTTTTTGTCTGGATCTTTTTATCAGAACAGAATGAAAACTAGAGCAAATGATAAATAACTGAACTTCAAAATTGTAGAGAGTTAAAATGTTACAGGTCAGAGCAAAAAAAAAAAAATGAGCCATGTTTAGTCCCTCTGAAAACTATTGTTGCCTGCCTCTGTATCTGATCTACCATCCTTATGACTACCAAAGTTTTTAAAATGTATTCTTAGAAGACCACTAGCTTCTGTCAGTCCAAGAGCAGTGGAAGTTTCCCTGTTTCAGCTGGACCCACCCACCTGTGGTTCCCTACCTTCCCTTTGTTCTCCAACTAGTAAAATCTCACGTGGCCTCTTCTACAGTACGACATTGTAGCAAGAATCTTAAAAGTTCTTATTATCGAAAATAAACCTGGAGCAAGGTATTGGGGTGAACGTTGGAAGATCAGAGAAGCAGAACAAGCCACAACTTCCTCACTTCACCAGTTCCTCAGCTGATCCTGTTTCCTCAGACTGGAAGCTTCTGTGTCCTCATCCAGAATGAATCTCAGCTGAACTGCTGCTAGAAGCCTAAAAGCTTAACCAGGTTAGTTCCTGGTCCTCAAATCTTATATACCTTTCTGCTTCCTGCCATCACTTCCTGAGTTACCTCTAGTTACCACGCCTGGCTGTTTCCAGTGTGGCTTTGAACTCACAGAGATCCAGATAGATCTCTGCCTCTGGAATGCTAGGATTAAAGGTGTGTGTGCCACCATTTTCTGGCCTCTGTATCTAGTGGCTATTTGGGGGAACACAATATCACCACAGAACATGGTATTGAGGGCGACCTGGGACCTGGTCACTCATAGTTGACCCCAGATAGAAAGTTTACTTTATTCTAGTTCCCGTTTCCTTCAAGGTGAGAGCTGTGTTTTTGAGGCAACAAAAGTTAACTGTGGTGGCACGGATGTGTGGGTTCACAAGTGTCTGGACTGTGGAATAAAGACCCAGAGCACCTTAAGAATGAATCTAGCCTTTCCCGGCTGCATGGGGACCCAGCCTCTAAGGACTGAAGCACTTTCCCTTGGCCCAGCACATTTTTATTTTTCTCTATATTTACAGTTTAGCCAGTTGATTTCCATATGCTCAAAACCACCTGAATGAAGCCTCCAAAAATACAGTGCCCAGTGCAAATTTCTCGATTCATCAGGTACCACAGTTTTCTGGGTTTCCTGAACCGAGTTTTTGCATAGGCTTGTATCCTTGGGAAAACTCTCAGACAAGAGAAACCAAAGATGGATTAGGGTTAGGTGCTACTCTCTGGAGCCAGCCTAGCAGGAATGCTGCCACAGTTAACATGCATTTTTAAGTTCATAAAATAAATGCAGGGCCAGAAAATATACTCACTGATCATGGTTCGTGCACACACTTTCTGGTGCTGAGGTTTTATCACATGGGTAGTGAGGTGTGGAGGCTTTCATGCCCACCTAGACACTTACAGAAACATACACTACACCACTCCAATAAAAATTTCAAATATTTCCATAATATTGAAGTCTTTTTATACCTCAACCCCGGGTCAGTCTCTGTCTTACTCATTAAAATCATCTCCATTTCTAATGAATAGCAAAGATCCGGGGCTGGGATGATGATGGTTTAGTCAGTAGTGTTTGCCACACAGCGTGACGAACAGAGTTTGGATCCCAGTGTAAAAATCCAGGCATGGCAGGAATTACAACTGTAATCCCAATATTGGGGAGGCAGAAATAGGAGGATTCTTGGGGGCTCACTGGATAGCCAATCTAACTGAACCAGTCAGTTCAAGGTTCAGTGACAATCTGTCTCAAAAATAAGGTGAAATGGGTCGGCAAAATGGTTCAATTGATAAAAGCACTTGCCTCTAATCCTGCTGGCCTGAATTTGACCCCCAGATCCCACACAGTGAAAGGAGAGAACTAATTCCCAGTTCCCATGGGTTTCTTTGTTACCCATGAAGATGTTTCCAGTTTGTGAGAAGCAACAACAAAAATGGGTAGCCTTATTCCACTTGATATGTGTTGACCATTAGGAAATCCCCGCCACCCCCGCCACCCCCTCCCACCCCCCCACCCCCGGTTTACAATGAAGACCGTAGAGTCAGATCACCTACGTTCAAATGCCAGATCGCCGTTAAATGGCTGTGTGACTATGGGCCTGTTACATAATCTGGCTGTGCAGAAATGGAAAGCGGATCATGTGTTACAACGTAGAGGGGTAATCGGGTGTATCCACAGCAAACACTGCATTAATAGGAGTATGGTGATTCCGCGAGAACATCAAAATCAGCAGAAACCACAGTGAGTCAGGGTGCCAGCAAAGCACGAACACACAAGTTGGTGTGGGCAGAGCTACCGGGAATGTGGGTCAAGGCTCTCAGCACAAGTAGAAAGGGCATAGCAAAGTAGGTGATATCTACAGGCTATCAGCTTGGGTCAAGGCATCTCATAATTTGTCACAACATGAATAAATCAGATCTTTCTGCTACACGCTCCAAACTTCCCAGACTTCTCCCTAAAAATTCTTGGATTATCTGGCACCAGATGTGCTGTGTCAGGGGTACAGCTCCGCCTAGCTCTTCCACACTCCCACCCAGTTCCCTTTTCTCTTCCCATCAGAACGTCTAGGAAGTAGGTATCAGCGGATGACAAATAAAGGCTGTGGTCTCTGGAAGTTCCAGACACGAAGCAAGAGCAGTGATCATGAGCCGCACCGTGGAACCAAGGGTTCAGCAACTGGGCTCCCCAGGTGAGGATGGGCTGGGGCTGTGAGAGTGGCTGAGACGGGTGAGGCGAGGGAGACCTGAGAGGCAGCTCATAGTTGAGCTTGCGCAGGGCTCTGACTGGTGCTCTATTCCTCCAGAGGATGAAGATTGCTTGATCAGTGGTACCAGGTATTCTGTTGTCGACTCTGGATTACGACCAAAGTTTGGAATCAAAAATTTGGCAGGTACAACAATGGTGAGGGGCTGAGGAAAAGTAGACGGCCCTTCCCAGAAGTGGGTCCTGGGAAGTTGGAGTCAGGACCGTAAGCTTCTCAGTCCTGAGAAGATGGATGCTGAGGGGTGGAATCCTGGGCCATAGGTTGAGGCTGAGAATCCAGACTCATGTGCCCTGCAGCAGCAGGAGGATGGTGCAGTAAGTCTGTCTTGGGCTCAGGCTGAGGCAGGGGCACTATGACTCTAATACCCTGACCTTCTGTCCTGCAGAGTATCTGAAGTACAGCCTCAACCCCTTGGTCCTGCAGCTGCTTTCCTTCCTGTTCCTGGCTGGGCTCCTGCTGATCATTCTTGTCCTAGGTCAGACACACTGGAGGCCTCAGCTCTCTGATCCAGCCCTGGGGCCTGAATGGAAACTATGGGGGGTGCAAACAGTAACACAACCTTTAGTGGCTTCTAGGAACTCCTCAGAGACACCTCCTCACCTGTGGCTCGTTCTCCTGCTGCCTCACCCTTCTCTGAGCCTCTAGTTCCCTGGCCTTTAAATGTTATTAACCCAGGACTGGAGAGTTGGCTCAGCAGTTAAGAACACTCTATTCTTCTAGAGGACATGGGTTTGGTTCCCAGCATACATGGTGGCTCATAATCATCTATAACTCCAGTTCCAGGGTGTCCAGCACTCTCTTCTGACCACCTCAGGCACCAGAAAAGCACCTGGTGTATATACATACACACATGCAGGCAAAACACTCATACACATAGAACAAAAATAAATAATACAAAAATGTTTAAAGACATTGGGCAGAAGTTGTTCTAGACACGGATAGAAGCATGTGTCTGAACTCTTACCTGCTTGTGAAGCTGAGATAGGATGAGAACATATCCCCAGGATATGAAATCAGTGATGACATAGTGAGACCCATCTTTAAAAAAAAAAAAAAATGACACAATGTCCCAAGGGGCCCAGGGAAGACCATGGAAAAAAGTAGGATTTAATAACTACAGGGATTTTCTTTCTTTCTTTCTTGGCTAAGTCTCCAAGGTCCCCAGTTCCCAGGATCAGGACAGAATCTACCAGGAACTCATACAGCTGAAAACTGAAGTGCATGGTGAGTGACTGGAAACAAGAGATCCAGGGCCTCAGATCCCCAGGAAAGAGGAACCAATTTCCTTTAGGCATCTGACTGCTTTGAGCCTTAATTTTTGTCTCTGTGAATTGAGATCACAATATAACACTGAGAAAGGAACTTGGTATTTACAGGGCCATGTACACAGTAGGCACTCAGTGTTCAAAGGAATCATGTGAAGAATAGACAATGTTCACAGGATCCATTCACACAACAGACATTCAATATTCAAAGGGATTATGCACACAGTAGGTGTACAGTATTCACAGGGGCTATCCACACAGTAAGCACTCAGTGTTCACAGGAGTCTTCCACACAGAAGGCACTCAGTCAAGCTAGTCCTAGCCTCTGTTCTGAAGTCTAGGCTCTACTTCTCTGTGTCTGGAGAAGATGGGTTCATGACTTCTAGATTCTTCTGGGTGAAGAAGAGGATAAAGAAACACAGAGGGGAAGGGGCTCCCCAGAGTGCCACAGTGAGGAAGGGTCCTTAAAGGTTGAAGAGAAATGGGAGCATGGGCTTCTAAGTGTGTCCATCTGGTCTGCTTCCCCCAACAGATGGCTTGTGTCAGCCCTGCCCCAGGGACTGGGTGTTCTTCCATGCCAACTGTTACTTCTTCTCCAAGTCCCAACGGAACTGGCACAACTCCATCACTGCCTGCCAGGAAGTGGGGGCCCAGCTGGTCATCATAGAGACTGACGAGGAGCAGGTACACTGGTGGGGTACCACCCTTGTCTGGAACACATCTGGCTGTGGTCACCTGAGAGGGAGACCATCTGCCAGACAAGAATATGAATGAGCAAGACGCTGCTTTTCTGCTTGACTAGAGAAGGGCAGGAATGAGGGGTCCCACCTACTCTCCGAGGAGCCACACACAAGACTTGAACATTGCTGAATGCTTTGAGGATGCCTAAAGTGGGATTGCCACCCTGTGCACTGGGCAGTATTAAACCCCTTCCTCACCGAGGGGTAGATGTCCTGCTACAGCAGAAACTAGGGAAGTGTCTGTCAGGAAGGTGCTTGCCTGGCGAACACGAGGACTTGAGTTTGGAACCACATTTTGAAAGCTGGTTGTGGAGTTTGGGGCAACAGCTCAGTGGGTAAGAGTACTTGCTGCTTAAGCATGAAGACCTGACTTAGGAGCCTCAGCATCCATGGGCAAAATCCAAGCGTGGTCACATGTGCCTCTAAGCGCAATGTTGGGCATGAGGCCTGCAGACAGGGGGTTCCCTAGGGCTTGCTGACTGCCAGCCCAGCTCCAAGCCCAGTAAGAAATCCTCATTCAAGAGAACTAAGTGGAAAGCAATACTGTAGGATGCCTAATGTCTCCCTGTAGCTCTCTGAATGTGCACTCACGGTTGCAAACACCTGCACACACATATGCATGTACACCACATATACACGCACACACATACACACACAAAGCCAGCTATCATGCCCACATTTAAAAAATATGTAATATCTTTATTATTTGACTTTTTCATGCATGCATACAATGCATTCTGATCCTGTTCACACGCACCCACTTCTTCCTTTAACTCTTCCTGAATCCATCTCCCATCCCCTCCCAACCTCACGCCCCCTCCCTTTTTGTATATCTCACTGAGTAGGTTTATGTTGCCCACATACTCATGGACATGGAGCCAACCGCTAAAGCTTGGTCTGCCCAGCAGTTTTCAAGAAAACTGACTTTCCCTCTTCCCCCTGAAGCCGTCAACTGTCCTAGCACCTCATGAACACCTCCTCTCTCCATGCTGCAGTGTTAACAAGCTGGTTGCGTAGGCAACCAGAACTGCTGTGAGTCCATGAGTCCAGCAGTCCTGCCATGTCCAGGCCTCCCCAGCCTCTGGCTCTTGCAATCTTTCTACCCTCCTCTTCTGTGATGCCCAGAGCCTTGAGGATAGGCATCATACAGATGTCCCATTTGGGGCTGCACCCTCCACAGACATGTACTCCCTGCATGTGACCAGTGTGACATTCTTTCTTAGGCACCATCCACTACTCAAAGAAACTTCTCTGATAAGGGCCGAGAGTTACACTAATCTATAGGTGTAGAGGCATGAAGATGGTTTGATAGTATTCCCATTTAGCAAAATAACAGTATAAGCCTATAAGCTCCCCAGCCAAGGGTTCTCGGCCAGATTTAGAGTACCCAGTATAGCATGAATCTTAATAAAATCAAACCTGAGGCCAGTTATTGGGGTGAATACTGGAAGATGAGAGAAGCAGAAGAAGCCAGAGCTTCCTCACCTCAGCCTGAAAGTTTAACCAGCCAAAGGCTTCTACTTTCTGGTCCTCACGCCTTATATACCTTTCTGTTTTCTACCACCACTCCCTGGGATTAAAGGCGTGAGTCACCATGCTTGGCTGTATCCTTGAACAGATGGATTTCTGCCTCTGGAATGCTAGGCTTAAAGGCATGTGCTACCACTGCCTAACCTCTATGTTTAATATTGTGGCTGTTCTGTCTCTGACCCCAGGTAAGTTTATTAGGGTGCACAATATTTCGGGGAACACAATACCACCACAACCAAGCATATGTTTCCTCTTGTGGGGGGGCCCTTAAATCCAAGCAGAAAGCAACTGGTCACCCCCACAGCATTCATGCCGACGTGGCACCCACGGGTATGTCTTGCCAGGCCAGCTACTACTGCAGCTGGTGTTCACTGCTGGGTAAGGCTGTTGTTGACTCTGCCCCTAGCAGCCTGTGTAGCCCTATGGGTACTTCCAAAGCTAGTAGACCCCACCTTCAATGCCTGCGCTGGGGAGGCAGAGACAGCATATCCATGAGCCTGGCTGAGCAGCTAGTCTACTTGATTTGGTGAACTACAGGTCCAGCGGGAAATTTATTTCAAAAATAGAAGGCAACTGAAGAAGACACCAAATGCTGACCTCTGACCTCCATATCCATTGGCACATGCATCTACATTCACATATGCCAGAAATATGTACACAAATATACATACAGACACCACACATATGTAAAAAAAAAAAAAAAGCAGTCTTAATGCCTAGTGATTCTCATTTCCTTGGTGTTTATCCTCATCAATGGGACATCACCCAGTGCAGAGTTGGACAGAGCTGACGTGCATCTTTAGCAACCATGCACTGGTACAAATGCTTCCACCACATTAAAGCTATTCACCAGTGAACTACTACAGACATGCTCAGAACTCCCAAGACAGCCTTGCCACTTTGCTAAGCATGTTGGGAGGAAAGCCAGCCATGTATGTCTATGTGCCATAGTCGGTCTGCCTGTAAGATACATACATATATGCACATCAAGTTGAGGCAGGACTGAGCTCCTCCCCCTGTATCATGGCTGAGCCAAGGTAACCGCATGGGGAACAGGTTCCTGCCCCAACTTGATGTGCCATGCTTTGTTCAAGCCCATGGGAGACCTGCCCATGGCACTATAGAACAGAAGGTGGAGGTCGGATTGCAAGTAGAACTTTCTGCAAGAGTTCAGGGAGATAAACTCTCTTCTCTTCGGACTCTTCCTCTTCCCCTCCAGACCTTCCTGCAGCAGACTTCTAAGGCTAAAGGACCAACCTGGATGGGGCTGTCAGATGTGCATAATGAAGCCACGTGGCACTGGGTGGATGGCTCACCTCTGTCACCCAGGTAGGTCTAGAATGAAAGCTACACTCTGTACAGCGGTAGGGGTGTCTCTGACACTCAGACCTGAGCTGTCTTTGGGGCTCACCCTACCCCTGGCCTTTTAGGAGTAAGAGCTGCCCACATTTGCTGATTGATGAGAGGAGATCTCCCTACCCATGCACATAACGAATAGCAGCAAATCCCCCCAGGAAAGCAGCAAGGAAAGCTCCCCCCAGGGGTGTGGGTTTAGTGCAGGGTATTAATAGAAAATACAAAATAAAGCAAAGCCACTGGGTGAGGGGACTATTACCAAAGCAAAGATCAGGCTAGCTGCTGACTGTGTGGCTGCCTGACATGCATAAAGCCCTGGTTCAGTCCCCAGCACCATGCACCAACTGTGGTGCTGTTACATGCCTGTGATCTCAGCTCTTGGAAGGTAGAGACAGGAAAATCAGAAATGTGAGTCCATCTTTGGCCACATCATGAGTCCGAGACCAGCCTGGGTTACATGATGTCTCAAAAAAAAAAAAAAAAAAAGAAGAAGAAGAAGAAAAAGAAAGAAAGAAAGAAAGAAAGAAAGAAAGAAAGAAAGAAAGAAAGAAGAGATGAAAGGAAAGGAAGAGGAAGGGAGTCCATGTGCATCGAGGAAGGATGTGAAGGCGTTGAGCATCTGGAAGTTAAAACTGTAGATTGTAGTGTGCCACTGGCGTAGACTGATGTTCTGTGGACTGGTGTCCTAGTATTTATTCATTCATTCATTCTTTCCTCCCTCCTCCCTGTCTGTCTGTCACTCTGTCTCTATCCTCTTGTCTCTCTCTCTCTTTCTCTCTCTCTCTCTCTCTCTCTCTCTCTCTCTCTCTCTCTCTCTCTCTCTCTCATTTGGTTTTTGGTTTGTTGTTGTGATAAAATATCCTGGCAGAATCACCTTTAAGGAAGAACAGGTTTATTTGGCTCACAAGTTCAGGTTAAAGTCTATGTTTGACTTCACTTCCACATCTGTAGTCCATCAATGAAGGAAGTCAGGACAGGAACTCAAACAGGGTGGGAACCTGGAGGCAGGAGCTGATGCAGAGGCCATGGAGGGGTGCTGCTTACTGGCTTGCTCCCCATGCCTTATTCAGCCTGCTTTCTTATAGAATCCAGGATCACCAGCCCAAGGATGTTCCTACCCACAATGGGTTGGGCCTTCCCCCATCAATCACAGATTAAGAAACTGTCCCACAGGCTTGCCCACAGCCCATCTAATGGAGGCATTTTCTCAGTTTAGGCCCCCTCTTCTTCAATGACTCTAGGCTGTGTCTAGTTGACATTAAACTAGCCAGTACGCAGTCCTTTCTTACAGGGAAGTCAAAGCAGGAACTTGAAGCAGCTAGTCACAACCACAGTCAGGAGCAGAGAGAGAGGATGGCTACGCTCCTTGACTCATTTCAGGCACCAGCCGATGAAATGACTCCACATTCGGGTGTTTTCCCATCTCAATTAACCCAGTTTTTTAAATCCCTCATAGACATTTCCACAGGCCAGCCTGAGACTCTGTGCCCCAGTTACTGTAGACTGTGTCAGCTTGACAACGGAAACTAACTGTCACACTGACCTTGCAGCTTTGTGCAGTATTGGAATAAAGGGGAGCCCAACAATGTCGGGGACGAGGACTGTGCAGAGTTCTCTAGAGATGGCTGGAACGATATCAAATGTGACACCCTAAATTTCTGGATCTGTAAGAAAGCTTTAACCTCATCGTGCACCACCAAATGAAAGCCAGGTCATCTCAGCCTCTGCATCCCAAGCTCCAACACCAGGCAGATGAACTCGACTCATGTCCATGCCCCTTCTTGTCTGGTGGCCTTGGAATGGTAATAAACGCGAGTATTCTTCTCTGACAGAGATTCTTTTATGGGTTTGGGCCACTGCTTCCTAATCCTGCTTCAGTGGGCGGGGCAGGGAGAGTGGCTCAGGTTTCCTGTGGCTCAGCTTTCATGGTTGTCCCCTACCTTGGCAAGTTAATATTGTTACCAGATATAGGGTGCATTCAGGACCTGTGTGCTCCACCTTGGTAAAAACTCTGCCCTCCTTGAAAAAAAAAAAACAACAACAACAAAAACAAAAACAAAAACAAAAACAAACAAACAAACAAAAAACAGAGCATTTTAGTTGTGATGTCACAGCTGCCTTTTCCTTGTGATGTCACTGCAGTGTACCCTGAGCCTCGGTCCCACACTGCACACTTCCTATGTTCCTCCCCCACCTCCTGTGAGCCCTTTGGCTGGTGTCTTACTTTTCCTGCTCTGACAAAACACCTGTCAAAACCGACTTGAGGAGGGAGGGGTGCACTTGGGCTCCCGGTTTGCAGGTGCAGATCCATCGTGGAGGCGAAGGCATGGCGCAGGAGTATAAGGCAGCTCACCTTGCCACTGTCGTCAGAGAGCAGAGATGAACGCTGATGCTCAGCTCACTTTCTGCTTTTCCTCAGTCTGGGACTACAGACCATGAAATGGTGCCACCTATATTAGGATGTGTCTTCCCACCCCAATTAACCGAATCTAGAAGCTCCCTTCCAGAAAATCATCTCTGCGGTGATTTTCCGATTTTATGGATTTTATGTATGAGAGTGACCACCACAGCAGGGAACCCTCCCTGGTTGGTGCAGCCCATTCTGCAGACGGAGGCATCCAGGAAATAATCCTCCCAGTCAACTAGTGGCTGTTGGACACTGGGAGATGAATACCCCTCTTCCCTTTAGCCATGGAGATTCCATGCTGGGTCCTGAGGAGGGACTCACCCAGCTCTCTGCTCAGAAACATGTCTCCCAGCTTCTGGGAGTTCCTTTTAAGTAGCTGCCACCTTCGGCTTGTTTGTGCTTTGATGTAATGAGCTTCTTCTCCCTGGTACATCGCTCATGGTCAGGACAAGGGTCTAGACTCACCGGGCCCTCATGAGATGGTGCTGAGGGACTGTTCAGATGTTGCAGGGAAGTGTTAGAGTCTAGACTAGACTGTTTCCCAGGCCACAGCCACAGCCCCACAGCCATCAGTGAGTTTCTAAGCCTGGGTGCCTCGACCCCAAGAGAATCACAGGAAGTCCACAGATCTCAGGTTGCCAGAATCCCTAAGACATGGGGGAGTGGGGAGGTGATGGAGATGCCTCCTCCTCCACAAGAATTCCCATCTTCTCACCTCCCTTGCCACTGGCTGGGGAGTCAGAGACAAACTGACTACTAAATCTTCCACCTTCCTCTGAGATCTAGAAGAAATGAGCCCACTCTGATTCGTGGGTCTGAACTATGCTTAGAACCCCTTCCACGTTGTCTGCCTGTCTATCCGTGGGGCTCAGCTCTCCTTACAGCCCTACTGTACTGTCATCTGTCTGTCTGTCTGTCTTCTCTTGGCATTAATAACTCTGCTAATAAACTTCTTATTCAAAAAGGCAATCTGCCTCAGTGTTGCCCTTGGCCCCCACAGGACAGAACTTTCAGAGATTAAGGACTAAAGGCAGCAGCCTAAAGATTGACACAAAAAAGCCACTGGCAGAGAAAGACTGGACCCCCTTCCACACGTGGGCTACAAGCGACAAACAGAGCATGCCTAAGAAAAGCCAGAGTGGGGGTGGCAGCTGTGCAATGACCTGGAAAGGACCATGAGCTCTTTAGGGCTTTCCCACTCCCGTGAGTGCTTCCCCTTTCTTAATCGACTCTCCCGAGGGAGACCAGTTCCCTCTTCTTCCCCCAGCGTACTCTTGAGGAGGGTGGGGAATGAGAAATATGTAGATAAAAGTATAGAGGAGAGAGACAGTTTTATAAACATGAGATAGCCTCAGGAGGGCCTGGGTCAAAACTCACCAGCCCCTTCTGTCTCTACTACTTTTAAAGGAATGCCAAGGGGTGGCACAACCAATTGTAGACCACCCGAGACACCTGGTGATCATGCATGTGGTCAAGCCGTCCTCTAATGCAGCCGTGCTGTGTAAAGCGAGCTCAGCTCTCACTAGGAAACCTTTGTGAGCTCCCACACTCTCCTCTGCTCCTCCTAACCACATGTCCAGTTCTTTGCCTTGGGTTACAAGAGCCTTACTGCTTCAGGGGTTGCTGGTGTGAAATCCTATAGAAGCTGGGGCTTGCAGCCAAGAGGTGCTCTCTAGCACTTGTTCCTGCTCTGCACAGACTCACACGGGGGGGACCTCTCCCACCTGCCCCTTCTGCCTGCTTTTCCCAGATTTCTACAGCGGGAGTGGAGTGAGCTGCACCCTCTGTGCTGCTCTAGGGGGTGTTAGCTGAATTTATTAGTGGCATAAAGACACACATACTGGCCAGCAGCTACCCGAAGAGCCAACACTTTTAAGAAGGCTAAACATGAGAGGCCAGTGCAGATCCTCCTCAGCAACCCAGCACCGAGGCCAGGAGACAAGAGGATCCTGACAGGGAATTGTCCCCTGACCTTTGTTGGTGTAAAAAGCACAATTCTCATCTAAAGAAGAATAAGAAATAGCTCATTCTGGAGCCAAACGTGAATAAATGGCCTGGGAACACACATTCAGTTTTCCCTGGAGTCTATCTTCTACCATGGAAATGGCTACATAAGTCTCATTAGTTACATAACAAAGTCATAAGTCAAAGTATTTGCCAAATACGTTTGTGGGGGCCATGGGTGGGTAGGTCACAGAAAATCAGGGAAACCTCACTGAAGATTTCAGGTGCCATGTGGTGATGTCCTTGGCTTTTGGGATGATGGCAGTGAGTGATCTGCTAACAATACACTGTAAGGTTTGATAGTCACCACCGTGTTCGGTCAGACACAGGGGTGGGCAGTGGACAACATATAAAGAGACTAAAAATTGCCCAACATAATTTGGCTCTGGTCTGAGACATTTTTTAAAATAATTTATTTATTTAACTTTATTTTTTGTGCCTTGGTGTGAAGGTGTCAGATCCCCTGGAACTGGACAGTTACAGACAGCTGTGAGCTGCCATGTGGGTGCTGGGAATTGAACCCTGGTCCTCTGGAAGAGCAGTCAGTGCTTTTAATCGATGGGCCATCTCTCCATCCCTGGTCTGGAACATTTTAATTCTCCATAATTTCAAAGTTCTGTCATTTGACCTTGTAGAGTCTTTAATAAGAGGTACAGCCCCCGTATCTCACTCTCTTTTTATGTCTTCCCTTTCCTTCTGGGAGCTTCCATCCATACGACAAACAGGCCCATGCTTGCTTGGCCAGTGGCTAGGCCAAGACCACAACACCCACATGGTTCTTTGGGAGTCCCCAGTACTACTAGTCCCCGAGCACCACTGCACCCCCAGACTTCCCCATGCTGCTGGCATTCATCCAAGCACCCCCAAACTTCCTTCCATCTTCCCAGAGGTCCACTGAGGTGATGGGAATGGCAGATTCAGAGGCAGTTCTGGTTCCCTGGGCCTCCCTGCCACCTTGTCCATGATGGCTACCTATCTCTCACTTCATGCTACCTTTCTTAATGCATTTCCTCCCAGGTTTTACAGAACACAGCTCCTCTGGAGGCTTGGCTCCTGTTTTCTCAGATATAACAAACTGTTATTTTCGTAATGCCTCCTACCTGGAGCGTGATTCATGGCTCCCATCACCATGATATCCTTTTCTTATTCCTGGAGGTAACTTTGTGTCAGCTCCTTTCTGAACCAACCCACCTACTTGTGGTGGTACCGTGTTCCCCAAAATATTGTGCACCCTAATAAATTTATCTGGGGTCAGAGAATAGACAGCCACTAGATACAGAGGCTAGAAAATGGTGGCACTCACACCTTTAATCCTAGCATTCCAGAGGCAGAAATCCCTCTGGATCTCTGTGAGTTCAAGGCCACATTGGAAACAGCCAAGCGTGATGACACTCGCATTTAATCCCAAGAAATGAGCCTTTAATCCCAGGGAGTGATGGCAAAAACAGAAAGATATATTGCTTTTTTTGGGGGGGGGGGGTTCAAGACAGGGTTTCTCTGTGTAGCTTTGTGCCTTTTCTGGAACTCGCTTTGGAGACCAGACTGGCCTCAAACTCTCGGAGGTCCACCTGGCTCTGCCTCCCGAGTGCTGGGATTAAAGGCGTGTGCCACCGCCCAGCACAGAAAGATAAGTAAGGTGTGAAGACCAGAAACTAGAAGCATTTGGCTGTTTAGGCTTTGAGCAGCACAGTTCAGCTGAGATTCATTTGGATGAGGACTCAGAAGCTTGCAGTCCGAGGAAACAAGACCAGCTGAGGAACTGGCGAGGTGAGGAAGCTGTGGCTTGTTCTGCTTCTCTGACATTCCAGCATTCACCCCAATAACTGGCCTTAGGTTTGTTTTTACTAACAAGACTCATTAAGATTCATGCTACACCCACCGGTCCTCTTTCCTCTGTGTCTAAAGGCACTTACCAGGTGCACACAAACCAGCTCTCATAAAAGTAAAAACTACTCATTTGAATTTCTTTTAGTGGGTGTGTATACATATGTGCATATATGTGCACACGTGTGGATGTATGTATGTACATGCATAAGGAGCTGGAGGACAACTTAGGGTGCCATTCTTAAGGAATTGTCCTCCTTTCTAAAAACCTTTTTACAATTACCTATTTACTGGGGGAAAGGGGCCAGCACATGCCAAAGTAGGTCACAGACTTACCCACTGAGCCATCCCATTCCCACCAACATACAAACCTTCTTCTTTACTGACCCAGGGTCTGGCATTGTCTTCTAAGTGGCCATGAAACCTTGACAGTCTAACTAACAAGCCACAGGGGTCTACCCATCTGTACCTCCCTAGGGATTGTAAATACTCATCACCATGTTTCACTTTTTTTTTTTAAACAAAGGTTTTGGGGCTTGAACTTGGGTACTTGTGTTCCCACAGCAAGCGGTTTACTGGCCGGTCACCTCTCCGCTCCTGGAGGATTTTACTTCTGAATGCTTCACTCTTTTGGAAGATCTGCACACGCCATTCACCTCATTAGGATCTTTCTCACGGCTGTGTATCTTCACTCCACCAAGGAAATATTTCTCTTCCGTTCACTTACTGATGGCCACATGGGATTTCCCAACACGGGACCGTGCTAAATAAAGCTAGACAGCTTTTTGTTTTCCCCTTAAGATTGTGTGATGTCCTTTGAATCAAATGTGCTCCGTGGAAACAAACTAGGATTTTTTTCCTGGGATTTTGAAACATTTTCATTGCAGCAGAGTAGCTGGGTGAAGTAACATACCATTACATGGCCCTGTTTTCAAAGAATCACTTCCAGCAGCAAGTTTAGAATTGTGTATCACCACCCCCAACAGATATGTGACAAAACCTAAGGGTCCCCTACTGTATCTGTGCCAGAGCAGAGACCAGGTTGGAGTCCCAGGAGCAACTGTGCCAGCTCACACCACAGCTGAGTCCTTAACGCATGCCCTGTACAATGCATTCAGACTCCAGCTGAAAGATGTGCTGTCAGCCCCATCCTCCATATCCCCAACCCTGTGACCTTTAGAAACAGAAATTCATTTAGAAACAGAAATTCATCATCCTTAGGACAGTTTTCTTTTTAAATGTTTTATTAGAATATATTAATTATACACAATAGTGGGCCTTTGTACATATGTAAATAATGCATTTTGTGTTTGTGTCCTGGAACTCACTCTGTAGACCAGGCTGGCCTCAAGCTCACAGAGATCCTCCTGCCTCTGCTTCCTGATGAAATTAACGGTGTTCAACCCACACCCTGCTATGTAACACATTTTGATTGCATTCCCCCCCTTACCTTCCCCTGTCCCCTCCCAACTCTTGCAGATCCTCTTGTTTCCTCCTGTTCACACTTATGTACTTTTCTGTATAACACAATGAGCAGGGATTATTTGCAAAACACGTGTGAGGAGTTGCTTATAGGAACTTGGGCACCTAACCAATGGCTATACCATCTCCAGCTGCCTGTAAACCCTCAGGGAGAGAAGGGCACTGTGAGCCCCTCCCCCTGGCAACCACTAACTGCCTATCAATCCTCAGGGAGGGAGGGGCACTGTGAGCCCCTCCTATCATTTTCTTGCTCTACCACTTCTGACTGTGAGACCTTGGGTCCATTACCTGCCATGTTGCTCCTCAAAATGACCTGACTGTGGTCATTTTGGTGGGTCAGACCAGTTAAATGAATGAAAATACAAAGCACTTTAGAAAAGGCCTTCATTCATGTGTATTGCTCCACTACTCACAGAAGCAAGGAGATGGAATCGGCCTAAATGCCCATCGACAGATGAATGCATAATGAAAATGTACTTTATATACACAGTGAAATATATATATATTTCAGCTATAAGAAATGAAATTTGCAGGATAATGCATGGGTCTGGAGTTATTAAAGTTACTCAGACTCAGGAACACAAATACTGCATGTCCTCTCACACCTGTAAATATCAACATTTAATGTGCATATGTGGCTATGAGTGTGGTATAAACTATGAAACTGGAAATAAGACCAGGAGAGGAGAGAAAGAGGTACTGAGGACTTATGAGAACTAGAGCATGTGACTTGAAATCAGGGAAGGGCGTGGGGAAGAAGGGGTGGGAGGGGAGGAGGGTGGGGAAGAAGGGGTTGGGGGAGGAGGGGTAGGGAAGGAGGGACTGGGAAAGGAGGGTGGGGAAGAAGTGGTGGAGGGGAGGAGGGTAAGGAAGGAGTGTGAGGGGAAGAGGGTGGAGAAGAAGGGG
The DNA here is from genome assembly GCF_903995425.1 of Onychomys torridus. Classification (NCBI taxonomy): domain Eukaryota; kingdom Metazoa; phylum Chordata; class Mammalia; order Rodentia; family Cricetidae; genus Onychomys; species Onychomys torridus. The sequence goes on along the minus strand of NC_050459.1, from coordinate 759,262 downwards.
TCGGGGGAGGAGGGGTAGGGGAGGAGAGAATGGGGAAGAAGGGGTGAGGGGAGGAGGGAGTGGGGGAGAAGAGGTGGAGGGTGGAGAAGGAGGGGTGGGGGGAGGAGGGACTGGGAAAGGAGGGTGGGGAAGAAGGGGTGAGGGAAGGAGGGAGTGGGAAGGAGGGGTGGGGAGGGAGGGTGGGAGGACCAATAAAAGCTAATTGTGTTTCAAAATATCATAATGAATCCTAATAATTTATATGTTATTGTTATTACATTTATTTAGCTTTGGGAGGTTGGAGGACACTTTATGGAAGTTGGTTCTCTCCTTCCACCATATGGGTCTCTGCAATTGAACACACATCATCAGACCCCTTTACCCACTGAGCCATCTTGCTGATACACTAATGAAATACAGTGATGAGTCAGCCCAGCTCCCCAGTCAGCAGAAATCACCATGATTTACGGCACCAGCATAGCCTGGGGTCAGAGGGCACAGTTTTCCGAGATGTCTGGGTACTTTGCAAACCCCATCTTTGCCACTGATTAAGAAGAAAGCAAAGGGAACTTTAGGACTAGAAAGAAGTCTCCGTAAAGGAAAAAAGTGCTTGTCTCAGAAGCATGAAATCCTGAATTCAGTTCCCAAAACCACATTGGAAAAAAAAAAAAAAAAAAGTCAGATGTGGTGACACTGGTTTGTAATCCTAGCATTCAGGAGGAAGAGACCAGCAGATTCCTGGGACTCGCCAGCTTCCTATCTAGTGAGTTCCAAGCCAGTAAGAGATTGTTCATACAACTGACTGGGAAGCTGGGGCTGAGTCACCATGGTACTTCACTCTGTGTGTGTGTGTGTGTGTGTGTGTGTGTGTGTGTGTGTGTGTGTGTATCCATGAGGATGCAGTAAAATGTTGGTGACGAAGAGACATTTTCTCCAGTGGTGTAGCCACTGCTAAGATTTCCCATGCTCCTGTAATAAACCCTCACCATTGCTTCTTCTGTAAGCAAACCCCAATGAAGCTCTGGGATGGACACACACACACACACACACACACACACACACACACACACACACACACACACACAAATTGCCACAAAAGTATAAGGGGAGTGGGAAGAGGGAGGGGATGGGCAGGAAAGGAAAAAAGAAAGTAACAGGTGAATATGATCCAAATACGTTGTGGGCTGTGCTTAGATGGAAAGGGATCCTTGCAGTCATGAGCCAAGGAATACCACAAAGTCACTGTAAGTGTAGCGGCTTACAGCCCTGCTCCAGGGAAAGGTTTACCCAACGTAACAACTCTGCTCCGGCAGCCAAGCTGTTACAGTTCTGCTTGGGTGCCCTGAGTGTAACAACTCTGCTCTACTCAGGGAAGGTTTCCCCAGCAAAAGTGTTAGAGTTCTACTTGCTCAAATGGGTTCCAGCTCTGACAAAAATTGTTACTTCTCTGCTCTACTCCACTCCGGCAAAAGGAGGTCGTCCATCACCCAACAAACCTCATTCAAGAGATTTATTGAGAAGGAAGAACCCAGGAGGAGGGTGGCTGCCTCTATGGTGAGATGGCAGCAGATGGAACAGGTACGGAGTTTATACAGAGATCCTTGGAGGGGCGGAGCTTTTCGGAGTGGCTTGGGATTGGTGGGTTTTTGTGCTCACAGATTGATGGGATTCTGCACTCAGAGACTTCAGGGGTTGGTGAGACTTCAATCCCTGTTCCCAAGTCAGGATCAGGGTGTTTTTCTTTGGCCCTTTTCACCCTACATATATAAGGGGGTGGTTGGAAAGAGGGAGGGCATGGGCAGGAAGGAGAAAAGAGAAAGAAACAAGTTAATATAATCAAACTATATTGTGGGCTGGAAATGGCTCAGCAGTTAAGAGCATGTAGTGTTCTTACAGACGACCTGAGCAGGGTTCTCGGTACCCATGTCAGATGGCTCGAAATGACCTGTAACTCCAGCTCCAGGGGAATCTGAGACCTCTGGCCTCAGTTACCTGCACTTAATGCACACACACACACACACACTTAAAAATAAAACAAATCTTTTGAAAATACATTGTGTACATAGATGCAAATATTCTAATGAAACTTGCTATGTGATATTTGCATATGCTGATAAAACATTTTTAAAAGATTTATTTTTAATTTTTACTTATGTGTATATGTGTGTCTGTGTGTATGCCTCTTGAATGCAATGCCTTGTGAGGTCAGAAGAGGGCGTCAGATCCCCTGGACCTGTAGTTACAGGCCGTTATGAGCTGCCTGACATGGGTGCTGGGAACAGAAGTCTAGAAAAGCAGCAGCACTCTTAACTGCTGAGCTGTCTCTCTAGCCCCCATTAAAAATACTTTTTAAAAGATGGATAGTAGACACCAATCTGAGTGCAGGGGAAGGCTAGTTCAAGCACCCTCCCACCACTGCTATGAGTCTTAGCTGGGGACAATCTTATGAGTTCCTGGGGTTTTCCCTGGCTGCAGCTTTCTCCCCACCCCTTGATGATACACTGTCAAGACATCTCTTTCATTGCTCTCCCTCCCCGTCTCTCCCCCATGTTTCCACCTCCCCTCCCCTCCCCTCTTCTCCCCCGTCTCAGTTTACCCAGGAGATCTTAACCCTTTCCCATGTGTGTCCCTCTCGGTGTCCTCCTCTTTATCTAGCTTCTAGGGGTGAGGTCCATCCCCAACATGGTATGACAGCCTGTGTTACTACCAAGGGAGGCCTTACCCTCTATGAGGAGGGGATAAGGGTGGGAGGGAGGCAGGTGGGGGAGGGGAGCAGGAGAAGAGGAGGGAGGGGAACAGGGGTTGGTATGTAAAAAGAAAGAAAAAAAATTTTAAGAGACAGGGTTTCTCTGTGTAGCTTTGCGCCTTTCCTGGAACTCACTCTGTAGCCCAGGCTGGCCTTGAACTCACAGAGATCTGCCTGGCTCAGAAAAAAAAGTAATAAAAAATTATATATAAAAAAGATGGATAGTAGTTGAAGAATTGTATCCAAAGTTGTCATCTGGCCTCCATATGGTGTGCACATACATCAAATTCATGCACACACATGTGCACTCACATGCATCCACACACGAGCATGTATACACACACAAATTTAAAATAAAGAAATTTTACATTACAAGTTATTATCTCTATGGAAATCATCCTACAGCTTTGCCATACCATAAGTGAACCAGATCTTTTTGCTATGGAGGCCAGAACACACCCTCTCTGAAGTTCTTGGAACTTGAGGCACCTGCTACGTTGTGTCAAAGTCTTTCCCCTCCTCTACCCTCTTCCGGTGCTGGAACCCAGTTCCTCCTTCCTCTTCCTAAGAAAGAGTAGCTGCAAGGCTTAAGGCAACGTAGGAGGCAGATAAAAGCTGCTGTTCCAAGCAGTGCTGGGCACCAAGGAGCAGCGATGACTGTGAGCCTCTCCAGGGAAGAGAGGGTGCCGCAGATGGGCTGTCTGGGTAAGACTAGAAGTCTGGGAGCTTGGGGAGGTAACTTGGACGAGGGTCAGCTCAGGTCTCTGCATACCCAGGCTCTGTCCGATGCTCTGCCCACTTAGGTAAGAAACAGCTAGTAATAGCTGAGAACTGGTGCTGACAGATAATTGCTTTGGGTTCCTACCAACTCTAGGGTTCAATAGTTTCCCAGGTAGAGCAGGGTCATGGGATGAGGAGTACATACCTCCCAGCAGAAATTTGGTCCTGGGAGGTAAAGACTGAGGATCTAGATCCCGCCCCTGGAACCTGGGGAGACAGAGGTTGATTCTCTGGACTCTTGAGTCCTGAGAAGGTGAAGGGTTGGGACTAAACACCTGGATCCTGGGGTGGGACTGGAGCTGCAGATCTGGACAGTGGGGTCCTGAGAAGGTGCAGGTTATGGACGTGGACCTCTAATCAGAAACTGACTTCAGGACTTCTTCCTGGGGAGGTGGAGCTAAGGGTCTGGCCTTGGACCTGAAGAGGCAATGTCTTGGTTCCCTGGGCCAGACAGTAGAGCATCCATCCACCCTTCTCCCTGCAGGATTTCTGGACCGAGGTCACATTCCTCTGGTCCTGCAGCTGCTGTTGCTCATTCTCTTTGCTGGACTCCTGGTGGCCATCGTCATCCAAGGTCAGGATCATCTCGGAGATTTGGGGGTCTCTTGGGTGACCTTTCAGCTTAGGCCTCCAGGTCTAACAAAAGAAGGTGCTGGCAGTAGCCTGGGTCCTTCAGCAGCTGCTAGCAGCTTCTTGGGGTCCCTCCACTTTTACTTCAGTGGGGGAGGAAATAGAAGCAGCAGAGGGTTCATGGGTATCAGCAGGCCTTATCTTTACATGAGATAAAATAGCACACTGGGTATCAAATACGGTGTCTGTGCGATCCATGGTACACAGTAGGTGTTTAATAACTTCAATCTATCTCTCTCTCTTTTTTATTTTTTTTTCTGTCAAGTTTCCAAGATCCCCAGCTCTGAGGAAATGCAGTGGGAACAGACAAAGCAGGAGAAAATGTACCAGGACCTGAGCCAGCTGAAGTCTGAAGTTGGTGAGTGAGCAAGAACAAAGTGTCCTGGGACAGAGAGGGCCTTCACATGGGGCCATTTATTTCAGCCACTGGTCATCTCTGAGCTTCCACTTCCTTATCTGTGAATTGGGAATAGTGATAAAAAATGAGAAAGATGTGGTGGGCATGGGAGCCATGTACACAGTAGGCACTCAATTAAACCATCCTCTGTCATCTATGAAAAGGTGGGTCCAGATACCCTGGATTCTCTTGGAATGGAGAATGGGCTTAGGAAGTGGAGAGAGGGGAATGGCTTGACCAGGCACTGTGTTAAGGGAGGATCCTCATTCTGGAGGTCTTGAAGCTGGGCAAACATAGGAACAAAAAGATTCAAATATGGGTCCAACCTGGTCTACCTTCACCAACAGATAGCCTCTGTCGCCTCTGCCCTTGGGACTGGACATTCTTCAGTGGAAACTGTTACTTCTTCTCCAAGTCCCAACGAGACTGGCACAACTCCATCACTGCCTGCCAGGAAATGGGGGCCCAGCTGGTCATCGTCAGGAGTCATGAGGAGCAGGTGTGACTGGCTAACTGTTCTGGTGCTTTCTTCTGGATACTGGCAAACAAGGGCAGAGATGGTTGTTCGTATGGTGTCTCCTAGAAAATGGGCTGCTTGCTCTCCTAGGAAAGGGTGGAAAGAAGAGTATGAACAGGTGTTCTCAGGCACCTTTCAAAGGCATACACCCGTCCTCAACATGGATGAACGCTGTGGGGAGCATTGAAAAGGAAAGTGAGTGTGCTGGCCAGTGCTAACAGCTTGTCTGACAGGGGCTTTTAAAAATCCTTATGAGTTATGTTTACAGTTTCCTTGGTGTAAATATTCTCACAAGGGTTGGTTTCATTTGGCCGATGAGGTGTCACTCAATGAAGACCTGAAAAGATGTCACCATGTGCACGATCCCCAGTCACAAACTGATGCAATCTGGCTCCAGGATGGTAAAACTGGCCTGGAGTAAATATATGTGGACATATTCAGAACATATAAGACAGAAAAACATATAGTGCCATCAAGTGCATGTGATGGGTGGCCAGCTGTGCACACTACTACCATCGTAAGTCTGATCAAATCTGCCCACAGGACACAGGTATGCAGATGATTCAGAACCCGTGAGAACACCAGGCTGAGGATGGAGCTCAACTAGAAGGGTGTTTGCCTAATGTGCATGAACCCTGGACTCAATCCTCAGAGTCACATAAGCCAGGTGGTAATGCACACCTGTCATCCCAGGCCTCGGGAGGCAGAGGCAGGAGGATCACGAGTTTAAGGCCATCCTCAGCTACATGAGTTTTAGGCCATGAAACCTGTGACAAAGAAATGAACTGCTGAGAACATATGGGGGCTCCCGACCTGGTGTACTAGAACTATGGAAGGGGTAAAAGATTCCAAGCAGCCTGGAAGAGGGACCAGGACTTAACCCGTGTACAGGAACTGGCTGTTTGGAGCCTGTTCCCTAGGGAGGGATACTATGCTCAGCCTTGATGTAGGAGGGAGGGCTTGGTCCCGCCCCACCTTGGTAGGCCAGTCTGTGTTGACTCCCCAAGGGAGGAGTGGGGGGGGGGGTGAGAGGGAAGTAGGGGGAATGGGAGAAGGGGAGGGAGGGGGAACTGTGGTTGGTATGTAAAATGAATAAATGAATAAATAAATAAATAATATTCCAAGCAGACCCTGCTGCCAAGAGATTGGGGAGCACATTAGCTCTTCCATAGCTGTGACAAACTATCTGAGAACAGCCCCAGGAAGGAAAATTCTATCTCTGAGTTCAGAGGCTTCAGTCCACGGTCAGCCGGATCCATTGCTGTGGCAAGGCAGAAATATAGTATGAAGGCATAGCAGAAGAAAGCTTTCTACCCCATGGCAGCTAGGAGCAGAAAGACAGAGAGAAGGGACCAGGGATAAGACTCTCCTCCAAAGACACTACCACTGTGGCCTAACCCCCCCCCCCCCCCCCCCCCCCGTCTAAGCCACACTTGCCATTTTCCATAGCCTCCAAATAATGCTGTCAAACACTGAATCCAGCCCACCTCTCCCTGAGGATTGATAGGCAGTTACCAGGGAAAGAATGGGAGAATACCGAGGCCCCATGCCTCCCAATAAGCAGTTACCAGTGGCTGAGGGACGGAGAGACACTCTCTTCAGGGTGTAGCAAGGTGCCCCTCTCCTGTAGGGAGCCCTAACTAAAATGATTGATTTACCAAAAATACAAATGTTTTTCAATCTATTGATGAACATGAGGCCTTGGGTTAGGAGATGCAAGCTGGGGAAACGGGGGAATGCTACCTACCACCTGACTCTTTCTCCCCCCCAACCCCCTCCCCCAGCGCTTCCTGCAGCAAACTTCCAAGAAAAATGGCTACACCTGGATGGGGCTGTCAGACCTAAACAAGGAAGGTGCATGGTACTGGCTGGATGGCTCACCTCTGTCAGACAGGTAGTCCCGGGAAAGGGAACACCCTGAGCCGGTGGGGGTGGGTGGGAGGGGAGGGATGTATCTGACTTGTACTGCCCTTCCAGTTCCCACACACACACTCTCCCACCACGTCCTCTGACCCTCTAGGCATAAGAGTCTAGAACATTTGCTGATGGAGAAAGAAGGGCATGATGTTCAGACAAGACAGAAGCTGCTTAAGTTCCACCATGAGTGCTGAAGGAGGAGTTTGTAGCCTGTGTGGGTAGGCCACATGTATAATCATAGATCACTTGATAAGTAAGGTCACCAGGCCACGAATTACAACATTTAAAGGGTAGAATGTTGGACTGCGGAGACGGCTCAGTTGTCAACTGCTTGGAGCACAAGCATGAGGAAGGACCGAGTTTGACCTCTAGAATTCATATCTGTTTGTTTTTAAGGAGCTAAACATGGTGATGTGTGCTTGTAATCCCAACTCCGGGGAGGCAGAGAAAGGTGAATTGCTGGGACTCATGGGTCAACCAGCCTAGTCTGGTGGTTCCAAGCCAGTAGGAGACCCTGTCTCAGACAAAAGGGTAGATTGCTCCTGAGGACTCCTGAAGAAAGACACCTGAGGTTCACCTCTGACCTACACAGACACATACACACACATCACATACTTATGCATATATACATACATACACTCACATCACACACGTACATATGCATACATGCACGTACATGGACACACAGAGACACATCACACATGCATGCACTCATGCATGTATACACATTCCACACATGCATGTATCCATCATACATACATATGCACACACACATGAAAAGATAGCATGTTATACTCACAGATCCTCCTAAGAGAAGGAACATTCATCACATGTGGGGAAGGACCAAGGCTAGCGGGGATGCAGAGGGAAGAGGAGCTATAGGTAAGGGCCTGTATTAGATGTCAAGGGAAGGAGTACCAAGGCTGGGTAAGTGGACTTAGATGTAGGTAACATGGTGGTGAGTTCTAGAGTGTAGACATTGTCCCTGGTTGCTCAGTATTTAGCCCTGGACTTTATGAGCCCAGTATAGGTGATGACTGGGTATGTGAAGTTTACATCATATATTTGTATCTTATAGCTGTGTGCTCTGTGAGGACAACTCTTCCCAAGCATGGAAAACAAGCATAAAGTTCAAAGTAACCTAAGAATATCACAAGGTCTAGTACAGGGAGGGCATGTCTGCCACACATGTGGAAGGAATCTATGAAAGCACCCAGTTTCCAGGAGCTATGAAGCAGGGTTCATAGAGTGCAGGTGACATTGTGGAAGCAGTCCTTTCTCCTATGTTGTAAAAAATATCAGGTGGCTTAGAAGCAAAAACTCATCTCCGATCTTTAGTTCAATTCCACCAACCAACACGTCTGTTTTTATGCTAGTACCTAGCTGTCTTTGTTGTTACATCTCTGTAGTGTGCCTTGGAATGAAGAGAGCTGATGCCTCCAGCAGCAATTTCAATGTTCAGGATTGTTTTGACAGTGCTTTTGTGCTTCCATATGAAATTTAAGACTTTCGTCTCCACGAAGAATTGTGTTGGCATGTTGGTGGGGATCACACTAAATCTGGAGGTTGCTTTTGGTATGGTGTCCATTTTCACAATGGCCTCCTGAGCGTGGGAGGTCTCTTTATCATTTGATGTCTTCTTCAATTTCTTCTGGGTTTTTAAGGTTTTCATTGTAGAAGTCTTTAACTCCCTTGGTTAGGTTTATTCCAAGATATTTTTAGACTACTGTGAATGGATTGTTTCCCTGATTTCTTTCTCAGCGAAACATGTTTTCTTATACAAGTTGTATTTCATATATAGGAGTGCTGCTGGTTTTCTCATGTGTGTTTTTATAATTGTGAATGGTCATTGCAGCCTTGAGAAGTATTGGAATAAAGGACAGCCCAACAACATTGGGGGACAAGACTGTGTGGAATTCAGAAATGATGGCTGGAATGATGCCAAATGTGAAGAAATGAAATTATGGATCTGCAAAAAATCTGCAACTACCTGTTCCAACAAGTGATGGCCAACCCCTCTCGGCAGCTTCCGCAGCCTAAACATCCCTGTTGGGCAGCAGACTTGTGCTTTCCAGGTCTCTTTCCCTGCCTATGGGTGTGGAGATCTTAGTATTACCTCTGGGATGTATGGTCTCCTTTGTTAGTTACTACCCTGCTGGACCACTGATGGCCTTCCTTTGATGTCTCCAAACTCCAGCTGGTGTAGTTTTGGTTCTGCCATTGAGTTTAATTACATTAAAGTTGTGTGGGATACACTAAAGGGCTGGGTGTGTTCCATTCATCTTCCTCATCTTCCTTGTTGAGCTTAGATGGTCTACATAACCCTATCATTATAATATACATTATATTAGTAAATTGCCACATGTTTGCGTTCACAGAGAAGCTGGTTCTGGAATTAAGTCACCCTCTGTCTTAGTTAAGATTTCTATTGCTGTGAAGAGACACCATACCCATGGCAACTCTTATAAAGGAAAACAATTAATTTGGGCTGGCTTACAGTTTCAGAAGTTTAGTCCATTATTGTCATGGTAGGAAGCATGGCAGTGTGCAGGCAGACATGGTGCTGGAGAAGGAGCTGAGAGTTCTACATCTTGATCCTCAGGCAGTGGAAGAGAACTGGTTCAAAGTCCACCCCCTAGTACCACACCTCCTCCAACAAAGCCACACCTCCTAACAGTGCCACTCTCTATGGACCAAGTATTCAAACACATAAGTCTCTGGGGGCCATTCCTATTCAAACAACCACACCCTGTAACACCACTTCAGACTAAGGCGTGTTTGCCTCAAAGTGTCCTTCAAAGACCCTTGTCTGGGGTTGGGCAGCCTCCACCTACCTTCATGACAGGGAGGAAAAAGATCAGCAAGACAGCTTAAGAGTAAACGCGCTGCATCCTTGAGAACAGAGAGAGGGTGAACACTAACAATAGCTGTTACTCTTGTTTACCCTGTGATGTGAAAGAGTCTGCAGCTGGACAGAGAAGCCAGAAGTTCACCCAAGGGCAGTTCAGCAGTGGAGAGACAGCTCACTCAGTAAGAAACTCTAGCTGCCTGCCTCAACTTCCCCAGTTAGTTTCTGATGGCTTTTGGGAGCACTCAAATTTGACAAGTCATCTCGATCTGGGGGTTTTGTTTGTTTTGTTTTTGTTGTTATTTTGAAAGCCTTGCCTGAGGGGAAACTTTGCTCTTCTGGAAACCCAGTGGGGAGCTCCAGCTGGGGGCCTTAAAGGAGCTTCCTCTGTCATTTTGTGCAGGGTGTTTGTAAGCCCCTGATTCGGCGGTGCTATCTTTCCACTGTTATTTGGTCCTCTACTTGGAAGCCTCACTCAGGGAACACTGCTCTTCCCAGGACTCGCTGTACTGGGAGCTCCAGCTGGCTGGCTTAAAGGGGCTTCTCTCATCGGTGTCTGCTTGATTCTTTGAACAGTTGTTTGATGATATTTTGATATCTATTAATCTACACATCACTTGCTATTTATTCTTTTACTTTGGTTTGCCATATACTTAATAAACTCATTCAAACCTGAAAGTATGGGGGCTGGAGAAATGTCTCAGTAGTTAAGCACACTGGCTGCTTTTGCAGAGGACCTAGGTTCAACTCCCAGCACAGCCACATGACCTCTCAGAACTGTTTGTAACTCCAGTTTCTGGGGATCTGATGCCCTATTTTGGCCTCTGAGGGAGGGTACCAGGCATACAAATGCTGCACAGGCATACATGCAAGCAAAACAACCCATACACATAAGGGGGGGAGGCTATAGTAGATCATTCTTCAGACCATGTAGTACACACATGTGATTACTAATGCAGCCCAAGGAATTGCATACAGTCCCTGCATATTTTCTTCCACCCACCTCCCCTGCATACCTTACTTGGAGGTCTTTCTCTAGTTGTTACAGCACATCCTATAAGCTGAAGCACCAAGAAACCTCCTCAGTCATCCAATGATGGGAAGCAGTTAGTATGTGAATTCCCTACTTCTCCCTGTTCAATTGAAAGCTCCCCTTGGCCTCCCCCCTCCCCCCACTCCAAACCCTGCCCTTCTCGGGAAGTCTACCAAGCAGAAGCTCCTCCCCGTGAGCTGCTCAAGACCGAGCCTAAAGGGTATTTAAGCTCTGGTCCCTGGACCTGCCACGTGATTTCTCCTCCCCCCTCCCCCGCCCCACTTTGGGGGGGGGGGGCGGCGCTTGAGAGTTACCCAGAGGTGCTTTGCTCATTAAACCTGGACTTTTGATTTGGCTTGATCTGGCTTAGTGCATCGGCAGAGAAATCCACTACCAGGGATCCAAAAGTACTTATCACTACCCTCCCTTGTTGATGGCATGGTAGACCTAGAAGCGTCTCTATCCAAGCAAGGACATGCTTCTCTGGTTCCTGAGAGTTGTGGTGGTGGCAGTGGTCATCTGTCAACTCCCTTACCAACTTGACTGGGTCCCTTATTGCTTCACTTCGTAGGAGTGAGAGACAGTGAGGATCCAGCTGGGTTGGGCCAATGTGAGGCAACTGTGAAACTATTCTAATATTCCTCCATTGGTTAACTTTGGATTCTGTCAGCCCAGCACTCCTGGACTTGTGACTCTATCACATGCCTACTTCCCTCCCTGTGGTGGTAGATGATAGATGGATGGGTGGATGGATGGATGGATGGATGGATGGATGGATGGATGGATGGATGGATAGGTATGTAGATAGATAGATAGATAGATAGATAGATAGATAGATAGATAGATGGATGGATGGATGGATGGATGGATGGATGGATGGATGGATGGATAGGTATGTAGATAGATAGATAGATAGATAGATAGATAGATAGATAGATAGATAGATAGATAGATGGATAGGCGGATAGGTAGATAGTCTTTTTCTGTACTCCTGAGTGGTATGGGTATCCTTGTTATCTGTGCCTGTTAAGGAAATTCTGTCCTCCAAGCACAGCAGCTATTAACTATCTTCCTCAGAGCGTCTGTGGTGCCCTAGGCTCGTGGCTGTTGATGCTTGCTCCTTCATGGAAAAAGGAGGAATGGGCCCAAGGAGATGCCCTGTTGGTAAAATGTTTGTTGCCCTAGCATGGGGAGCTGAGTTTGAATCTTCAACATCCACACGAAAAACTGGGCACAGAGATTCTGGCCTGTAATCCCAGAGCTGGAGAGGAAGACACAGAGAGGGTCTTTGAGAATTATTGGTCAACCAATCCAGGTTCAGGAAGAGACCTTGTCTCAAAAAGTAAGGCACAGACTTCTGGATAAGATGGCAGACTAGAAGCCTCACCACTGGAACTCAGTGGAAGAAAACAATCAAAATAATGCACAGTACGTGCCTAAGACTGCAAAAGACAAGGTCTATAAATAAATTCATTAAGCCAGGGTAGGTTTCTGCAGGAAAGAGACAGGAGGGTTGAGAATCAGAGCCCATTGGAAAGTTCCCTTGAAGCTGAGCCGCAACCAAAATCAGGCTGCCTGAAGCAAAGCGGAAAGTGCCAGGGAAGTATTGCTGCTCGTGTATATCTGACCTACAGGGCCAGAGGGGGTGAAAGTGGAGCACAGGAGTCTAAAGGAACTGCCAGGGAAGGGCTTGTAATTTCCTCTTCCCGATACACCAGAACCCCATTGAACACGACAGTTGCAGAGACCACGGTTCCTGTTTGTGCCTATTGCACACAGCACCAGATGAAGGCTCCTAGAGCCAGAAGGATCTAGAACTTCATCTTTCAATTTAGCACATCTGTGTCAACAGTCTACTTCAAGTTTTTATTTATTTTTTATTGAAAAACATTTTTATACAACATATTATGATCACAGTTTCCCTTCCCCCAACTCCCCCCATCTCCTCCCCATCTCCCCATCCACCCAACTCCACACCTTTTCTCTCTTTCTCTCCCTCCCTCTCTGTCTCTCTTTCTCTGTCTCTCTCTCTCTCTTACACACACACACACAACCAACAAAACAAACAAACCATAATAAAAAGAAAAAGCACAAGAAACACACACAGCCATTAAAATCCATTAAAAATGCATAATATTTGAAACCATAATATACCAGCAAAAGGCCAGTAAGAAAAAAAAAAAAAAAAAAAATTAAGTCCAAACAAAGCAATACGAGGCAAAAAAAAAAAAGTCTGCAAAAATACAATTGAGTTTGTTTTGTGTTGGCCATCTACTGGAGGGCCCAGTCTACTCTCAAATGAGTTAATATACCCAGTGAGACTCCGTTGGAGAGAATTAACTTTTCCTTTGCAAGTGTCAGTTGCAGATAGCTTCTTGGTTAGGAGCTACTCCCCCACCCCACATGCCCCCCATCTAGGTGCTAGGACCCCATCTGGCATGAACATTCACAGGCCCTGTGCATGCTTCCAGTACTGGGAAGTCTATATGTGCGTCAGTCCTGTTGTGTCTAGAAGACACTGTTTCAGGGGAGTCCTCCGTTTCCTCTAGCTCTTACAATCCTTCTGCCCCCCGCTTCTGCCTAGCTCCCTGATGTCTGAGAGGAGGCGCTGGATGAAGACTTCCCCTTTATGACTGAGTGTTCCAAAATCTCTCACTCTCTGCACCCTGTCCAGTTGTGTGTCTGTTTTAGTTCCTATGAATGTCAGGATTCAATGTATTGCTGAGTTCCTTTAAGCAGAACAGTAGTATTTAGTTTTCTCCTCGGTCCATGGCCTATCTACTCAGGTTCTTGGCCATCCAAGCAGTGTCAGGCATGGGTTCCATTTCATGGCGTGGGCCTTAAATCTGGTCAGAGAATGGCTGGTTACTCCCCTAGTGTCTGTGCCACTATTCCAGCAGTGTATCATGCAGGCAGGTCTCTGTTGTAGACCTCAGGGTTTATAACTGGGTTCGTGTTTATCTTTTTCCTCCAGTAGCATGCGGAGTACCTTCCAGTACTGTGAACACTGGTTGGTGGAGGTGAAAGCTCTAGGTAAGCACCAGCTCAACTTCTCTGTGTTCACTGAGATTCGTAAGTGCTGTCTTCATCAGTGGGGAGAGCAACCAAGAGCCTTGGAAATAGCCTGAGACATTAGAGTTGTCATGGGAACTAACCTGTCCTGTTAGTTACTCTCCACTTGAGCTCTGTTTGCGTATTGCTCAATTAGTTTTTAGTGTTGTGGTGAGTGTTTTCCACCCGTTCTGGTCTAATGCATCCTTCACCATATCTTCCACCCACATGCGTCCCCTAGGATCCCCACGTCTTTCCTTCTTTCTGTCATCCTATCCCTTCCTCTCTCCACTTCTGAATTACAACTTTCCATAGCTTTAAGCATCTCTAAAATCTCAACTTTTCCCTCCCAGATATTTTGCCCACCCTATTTCTATAGCTTTTCAAAATCGGTCTAATACTTATCCTTATTCTCACTCACTTCAAATTTTTATTCTATTTTATTAACTGAAATCTGAGTGTAGCCCATACTATCCTTGGTTGTTCCCTCTGACAGTAATTGAAGTCACAGTGATCATTGTTGTTAACTGACTACTACAAAATCTGCATGGTGTGAACATCCAGCAACTACAGTTAATATTCTTCTCAGGGGACAAGATAGAGTTTATACCAGGCACCTTGAACTCCTGGACTAAGGACCTGTTCCATGAACTGTGCACCTCAACTCAACCACGACCGTGTCCCACTTGAAAATTACAAACATTTCAAATAAAAGAACATAGATTTTTTAAAAATCCACAAACACCAGGCGTTGGTGGTGCACATCTTTAATCCCAGCACTCAGGAGGCAGAGGCAGGTGGATCTCTGTGAGTTTGAGGCCAGCCTGGGCTACCGAGTGAGTTCTAGGAAAGGGGCAAAGCTACACAGAGAAACCCTGTATCGGAAAAAAAAAAAAATCCACAAGCAGCCAAACAACCCAGATATGTAAACCTCAAATCTGTAACACAGAAAACCAAGGCAATATAACTCCTCCAAAAATCCCTCATCTATGGTCATCTATTGATAGCAATGAGATGAAATCTCCGACAGAGAACTCAAAAGAACAATTATAAGAACATTCAAAGAGATGAGCCAGGGAGTGAAACCTATACGCCGCATTCGTCTGTCACCTCTGCTTCAGTCTGTGCCCTCGGGTCTCTGCCTTGCCTCCCTCTGTGACAACTATGATCTGTAAATGTAAGACAGATCAACCCTGTCTGTCCAAAAGAGAAAATATATATCCAAAGAAACCAAAGAAGGAAAAACAAAGCATCAAGAAATGCCAACATCTGAGTGGAATAAGGAAGCTGTGCAGGATGTGAAAGGGGAATTTAATAAACGATGAAAACACTAGAGAAGAGCTCATTTGAAATGCTAACAATGAAAAATGGAGTCAAATAAAATGTTCTGTAGAAAGTCTCACCAACAGAGCAGATCAAGGAGAAGACAGAATATCTGTGTCTGAGATGAAATGGAGTAACTGGAGCAACAAGGACAAAGGTAAAACACTAAGAAGGTATAAGAATTCCAGGATTCTGGTGGCATTGCTGAGAGACTGAACCTGTGAGTTCTGTGCACAGGAGAACAGGATTCTAAAGGCATAGAAATGGTTTTTAAATAATCACAACAGAAAGTTTCCACAAGTTGGGAAAAGAAATGCCAATCCAGACCTAGGGGCATTTCAGCCATCAAACAAAGGGGAGCGGGAGAACCTCCTCCCCTCATCATAGTATAACTAAAACACAAATGCACACAACAAAGAGTCTTCAAAGCAGCAAGAGAAAAACACCAAGTCATGAAATTGACAGACAAATAGATGGAACTAGAAAAATCACCCTGAGTGTGGTAACCCAGACCCAGAAAGATAAATATGGTATCTATTAACTTTAAATGGATATTACCTATTAAGTAAATGATAATCAAGTTACAATCTGTAGACCCAAGAGGTTAGGACTGCTCTAGGGAAGACCAATGGACCTCCCCGGGAGGGGGAAATAGAGCAGATTCTGCAGGTTGACTGGGAGTGGGAGGAATCAGATGGGGGTGTGGGGAGAGAGTGCAGGAAGAGACAGCTGGAATTGGGGACACTGAGGGTATGGAAACCTAGTGCAACAGAAACTTCCTGTAATCTATGAGGGTGACCTTACTGAGGACTCCTAGTAATAGAAGATACAGAATCTGAACTGTCCATCTTTTGTAGCCAGCTAAGGCTTCCAGTGCCAGGACTGGGTTGCATTCAGTTAAGTTGTTGGCTGAGAGGGTCCCTTGAAGTTCTCTAAACAACCCAGACTGATGCTAGGATAGAAGGTTACTCTCTAAAAACTGACAGAGGGGCCCCACTGCCAAGGACAATATCCTCACAGCTAATTGAACGTAGAGAGGTCAAGCTGGTGCCTGCATGAGGCCTTCACCCCTACATTCTTGTCTCTTTGGCATGAGAAGTTACTCTGCAAGCTTTGGAAAGAGAAATCTGGACGCCAACCCAGCCGCAAAACCCTCAATCTACAATCTGTCCTGCCTGCAAGATGTGCTAGGGCAGTGGTAGCACAGAACTTGTGGGAGTGGCCAACCAATGTCTGATTTAACTTGAGGCCCACATCATGAGAGAGAGCCAATGCCCTACTCTGCCTGTATGGCCAGGATCTAAAGACGTATAGCCTAGAGACCTGGGGTAGAACCAAAGACAACTGGTTAAAAAAAAAATCCATGAAATTATTCCTAATGATACTCTGCTGTACTCAGATTGGTATCACGTGCAGTCATCATCAGAGAGGCTTCCTATGGCAGCAGATGGGTGCAGGTACAGAAACCCACAACCAGACATCACATTGAGAGAGAATCTAAATAGGAGGTCTCCATCAAACCCTCCCCTCAGAGATAGGGACCCCCATGGAGAAGGAAGGAAGATTCTAAGAGTCAGAGGGGATGAAGGACACCAGGAGAATCAACTAAGCAGAGCTCATACAGGTTCACAGGACTAAAGCAGGAAGCATAGGGTCTGCATGGATCAGCACCAGGTCCTCTGTGTGTTATGGTTGCTAGTCTGGTGTTTTGTGGAACTCCTTACAGTGGGAGCGGGTGTATCTTTGACTCTTTTGCCTACTCTTGGGACTCTTTTCCTCCTATTGGGTTGGATATCTGCATGTAGACAAATGCAAATAGATCACCTTGTACAAAATACATCAACATAAAACCAGATACACTGGACCTGATAGAAAAGAAAATGGGGATAGCCTTGAATGAATTGGCACAGGAGACAACTTTCTTAACAGAATACTGACAGCTGAAGCACTAAGATCAATAATTAACAAATAGGACCTTAGCTAGGCATGGTGGCTCACACCTTTAATCCCAACACTCGAGGGGCAAAGACAGGTGCATTTCTGAGTGTGAGGCCAGCTTGGTCTACAGAGTGAGTTCTAGGACAGACAGGACAGACAAAGGGACCCTGTCTCAAAACAAACAAACAAAAAAAAAAAAAAGAGAGGGAGAAGGAAGGAGAGAGAGACAGAGAGACAGAGAGACAGAGACAGAGAGATAAAGACAGAGAACCTCATTAAACTGAGAAGCTTCTGTAAAGCAAAGGACACTGTGAGTCTGACTAAGCAGCAGCCTACAAAATGGAAAAAGATTTTCACCAACCCCACTTCTGATAGACTATTATGCAGAGAGAGAACCCAAACTGGAAGTCTCCATCAAATACCTCCCCTCAGAGCTCAGAGAATCCCACTGAACAGAGAAAGACTGTAACAGCCACAGGGGGTGGAGAACACCAGGAGAACAAAGCCCTTCTCAATCAACTAAGCAAGGACCATATGGACTCACAGAGACTGGAGCAGCAAACACAGGGCTACACGGGTCTGCACCAGATCCTCTGTGTACATATTATAGCTACTAGATTAGTATTTTTATGGGATTCTCCACTGTGAGAACTAGTGGGTCTCTGACTCTTGTGTCTACTCTTGGGACTCTTTTCCTCCTGTTGGGTTGCCTTGTCCAACTTTGGTATGATGGTTTTTGCTTCATCTTATTATATTTTGTCATGTTTGGTTGTTATCTCTTAGAAGCTTGTTCTTTTCTCATGAGAGACAGAAATGGAGATAGGGAGAGGAGGGGAAGGGAAATGGGAAGGAACCAGGAAGATTAGAGGGAGGGGAAACTGTAATCAGGACATATTATATGAGAAAATAATCTATTTTCCATAAAAGGGGGAAAAGGAAGGAAAACAGAAAAGACAGGAAGCATTGCTTCAGGGTAAAAAGAAGGAGCATAGTACAGAGACTGGAAAGAAATACAAAGTCATGATTATTAAAACACAAAATGCCACAGAGAACACAAGCAAAAAAAAAAAAAAAAAACAGCACTATGAACACAATTAACACACACATTTTAATAACAACTTTAAATATCTATGCCCTCTATTATCTGATCAAAGGGTAGATAGACCCTTGGCCCAATTAGCCAAAAGACAAAAAGGACCCAAAGTAACAAAATCAGAAACAAACAGGAAACTTTATAACAAAAACCAAAGAAATCAGAATTATAATAAGGAAATATTATTTTTTTAAAACTCCTATACTACATTAAGCTAGAAAACTTTAAAGAAATGGATGAAGTTAGTTGGAGTCTATCCAGCCAGGGCCCTTAGGCTCCACCTAGCAGGAAGACAGCCAGGGGCCCAGCTGGTACCTTGCAGCTGGGCATAAGGGCCTTATTATGATAAGGAAATACGTGATGGAGAAATGGAAGAGATAGAGAAGTGAAATAGTTCATGTACTGTGGATAGATGTTGTGCCTACGTCACAAGACCCTGGAGCAAGACCACCACAGAGCAGATTGGTATCGGCTGCAAAACACACAGGGGTTATTGATAACAAGCAAGCCCAGGCTTGGTCCATGTCCAACACTTGACACAGCGGTGGAGGAGGATGGCCCTGAGCGATCAGAATGAGGGGTTTTTTAAGGGAAAAACCGCAAGCAGGGTGGTACAAGTCTTTGCATATGATTAGGTAAGTGCTGTGGATACCGCTCTGTATAAATAAAGTGCTGATTGGCCAGTGGTCAGGCAGGAAGTATAGGCAGGACAAGAGAGAAGAGAATTATGGGAATAGGAAGGCTGAGTGGACAGACCTGTCAGCCACCGCCATGACAAGATGTAAGGTAATGGTAAGCCATGAGCAAAGTATAGATTATACATGGCAAAGTATAGATTAATAGAAATGGGCTAAATATAAGAGTAAGAGCTAGACAATGATAGGCCTGAGCTAATGGCCAAGCAGTTTAAATAATATAAATGTCTATATGTTTATTTTATAAATGGGTTGTTGGACTAACAGGGCTTGGAAGGAGCTGGAGAGAAGGTCTCCAACTACAGGTAAGGGTTTGTAACCTTTGAATTTACTGGTTGAGGGTTACAGTTATCATCTTGTGGTAGGCCTGGACAAGACCCAGACTTTGTCCTTAAGCTGCCATGGAGGCTGGCTGGCCTCATACGTTCACATTGACCCATGCACATAGCTCTAAGTTGGTGAGGGGTCTCAGACAGTAAACAACTGGCTGAACCTTGAGCGATCAGAGTACATACAGAAAGGGAGCTACTGCAAGGACTATGTCTTTTGCTTATGTCCCTCCCAGAAACTGCTTGCTCAAATCTCAGGAAACTGAAATTGAGGCCTGATCTCTGAGAGAAGACTGAGCAGCCTGTTGTGGCATCTTCTTGGTTCTTTCAACAACAGTGAGGAGTGGGCAGATGTTGGAGGCCTGCTTGTCACCTGGGGCCATGGTGATGTCCAGCCCAGGCTGCTGCCAAGGGCCATGCCTGTGTCCCTGGTCCTGCAGTAGCCAGGGTCTATGTTGATGTCTGTGGCTCCTGCTGTTGTTGAGTGCCCTGCTGATTCCAGTGTGCTGGGCCAGGGGCTGTGTTGGGGTCCATGAGCCACACTGCCATTGGGGCCGTACAGACATGGTGACAACCAGGCCTAGGCTGCAGCTGAGGATCATGTCTGGGTCCTACCGCAGCCAAGGTCTACATTGATACCCGTGTCCCATGGTGCCACCAAAGGCCACATAAAGCCTGGGGTCTGGGCTGAAACCTATGTCTTTGTTGGTGTCCCAGAGCCATGCTGCTGCCAGAGCCATCCTAATCTCAGTGGCCTACCACTTGGAGTTAGGATGTTTACCAGGACGAGCTGATGCCTAAGGCCATGTCTGGGTCTGTGGCCCAGTTGCAGCTGGGGTCTGTGTTGAAGTCTGTGCCATTAGGGCCCATATAGAGGCCGGGGATCTGTACTGGAGCTTGAGGCTTGGTTGGAGCCTGTGGGCCACACCACAGTAGGGGCCATACAGATCAGGGTGACCTATACAGCCACCCAGGACCATGGTATCATCCTGGCTCAGGCTACTGCCGAGGGCCATGTGTGGGTCCATGGCCTCATAGTGGCCAGGGTCTGGGTATGTGGCTTCTGTTGCCACTGAGCACCATAAGGATGTCCAGGGTCAAATCAGTCACCTGAGTCCAGGTTGGTTTCTGGGGGCCATGGTGCATGCAGATCTGAGAGGCCTGCACTGCTATTCAATGACATGGTGACATCCAGGCCAGAGCTGCAACTGAGGGCCATGTCAGGGTCTGTGGCCCTACTGCAGCCAGGGTCTGTGCCAATATCCGATGATCATGGTACCGTCAAAGGCTGTGTAGACACCCGAGATCAAGGGCCATGTTGGTGTTTCAGGGCCATACTGCCACTGGGGCAGTGGGGACATCCAGACACAGCTGCTGCTGAGGTCCATATTGGAGTCCATGGTCCTACCGCGGCTGGGGTCTGTGCAGAAGTCTGGGCCCAGCATTGCCACCAAAGGTCACATAAAGGCCCAGGATTGGGGCCACAACCTGAGGTTTTGGTGGTATCCGTCAGTCATATGGCGGCCAGAACCATTCCCACCTGAGTGGCCATTCCTTCCACCCAGAGTCAGGATGTCATCCAGGCCCAAGATGCTGCCATGGTCCAGCTGTAGGTGGGGTCTGTGTGGATGTCTGTGGCCTGTGTCACCTCAGGAGGCCTTAGGAATCATATGAGATTAAATCAGAGGGCCATGCTGAGCCAGCCCGCCCTTTGCTGGCCTGGAGAAAGCTGACCTTACCTCTCGCTACAGCAAGAGGGCAGGCCACAGAACTCGGGAGAGATGCCCCCACCCCTCACCACAGGCAAGGGTGAACCAACCCTCAGGGCATGCATGTAGGGGAGCTGACTCCACCCACTTGACTGAGTCAGGTGACTCCAAACTCACCAGCTCAGCTACCTACAACCCAGGTTCACATTTGGGCCTTGGGTTGACCCACCCTAGCATCTACCCCATCTAGGACCTGCTAGAGCTCGTGAAGGGCCTGGTCCTGTGGAATGAAACCTGCAAGATCTCCAAGACTTTGGAGTGCCACAGGATATCCCAGAGGAGTTCTGGTGATGATGGTGTACCAGAAACCAGAGGCCTTGAACCTGACCAGTGACTCACTGCAATGAACATTTGCCAGTAACACTGATGGGACACAGGGGTATATTATATGGCACACCAAAGCCCTCAATGCCTCCAGGATGAATGAAGAGGTGTTGGAGAGGCAGGAAAGAAGAAGCAAAGAGATTTTTCTGTTGTGGTAGTGGTTTTTGTTTTTGTTTTAGTGTTTGGTTTGGTGGAAGTATATAGGTGTGTGTGGTGTGGGGGTGTGTATGGTGTGTGTGGTGTGTGTGGTGTGTGGGTGAAGGGTGTTGTTTTTGCTTTTGTTTGCTTGTTTCCTTATTCTGTTTTGTTTTGATGAGGGAGAGTTACGGGGGACCAGGAGGTGAGCAGAATTGGGGTGCATGATGTGAAACTCTCAAACAGTCAATAAAGAAATTAAATTAAATGTTTAAAAATTTAAAAAAGTTGTTATAAAATAACATTAAAGGGTGGGGTGTTTTGCCTTATTTTTCAGAAAATAGATAATAATTTTGGCAGAGTTAAAAAGCACAAATTAGTAAATTTTGAAAATACAGATGCATATGAAAGTTCAAGGAGGTAAACTATGACCCTATAATTTAGAAGAAAAGCTTTTAGAGGTTTCACATATTTACTCACATGCTTTTTAATTTTTTGCATAATTCAGGTCATATTATTTATGCCCTACTACATCTTGCCATTTGCTTAACACAGTCACATTTAAGTTATAACACCAGTAAATAATTTTGTGACAATCTTTTTAGGGTTCTATTATGGTCTGTAGTTTACATAAATGTCCCCCTACTGATAGATTTGGAAGGTGTCTTCAATTTCCAGCACTCCACATAATTCTCAATTAAGCAGTCTCTTGTGTCCATCTTTGCCAGTTTCTTATGTCTCAGAGTCTTTCTGGGTCTGGGTTACTTCACTTAGTGTGATCTTTTTAGTTCCATCCATTTGCCTGCTAAGTTAATAATGATTTCATTTTTCTCTACAGTTGAATAGTATTCCATAGTACCCATGCATCACATTTTCAACATTAATTTGCCAGTGAAGGACACTGGGTTGTTTCCATTTCCTGGATCTTATGAACAGAGCAGAAATGAACATGGCTGTGCAAGTGTCTCTGGAGGGGGATGTTGAGTCCTTCGGGCATATGCCAAGGAGTAGTATAACTAGATCATGTGGTAGATTTATTTTTAGCTTCTTGAGAATTCTCTGCACTGATTTCCAGAGTTTCTGCACCAGTTTGCAATCCCATCAACAGTGAACGGGAGTTCCTTTTTCTACGAATCCCCTCCAGCATTTGTTATCTGCTGTTCTGCTGATCTTTGCCATTCTGACTGGGGTAAGATGAAATCTCAGTTATTTTGATTTGTATTTCCCTAATTGCTAGGGACAATGAATATTTTTTGAGGGAGTTCTTAGCCACCTTTTTCTTATTTTGAGGACTCTCTATTCTCATAAACAGTAAATGTGTTCCAAGGCTCATTTTTTGAACAAGTCATTGTGCGCGCGCACACACACACACACACACACACACACACACACACACGCGCGCGCGCGCGTGTGTGTGTGTGTGTGTGTGTGTGTGTGTGTGTGAAGATTCTCACCCCTTCTGAGGGCTTTCTCTCCACCCAGTTGATTGCTTCTTTAGCTGTGCAGAATTAGTTTTATGAAGCCCCACTTGGGGAAGTGGACTCCTGTGTAGAAAGTCCTTTCCCACACCTCTATCACAAAGGGTACTGCCTATGTTTTCTTTTAGAAGTCTCAGGTTTTTTTCTTTTTTCTTTTTTTATTTATTCTTTTTTCATACACTACATCCTGGCCACAGCCTCCCCTCCCTCACTCTTCCTGGTACCCCACCCCAACCTCTCCTTTCCCTGGATCCACTGCTGTTTCCCGTGAGAAAAGAGCAGGGGATACCACTGTGATATCAGCTGAACACAGCAAACAAGATGCAATCAGACCAGACACAAATCCTCATATCAAGGCTGGACAGCGTGACCCAGGAGGAGGAAACGGAGAGTAGGCAAGAGTCAGGGATGTTTCAAATTTTATGTTTAGGTCTTTGATCCATCTGGAGTTAGGTTGTGTGCAAGGTGGTAAATATGGGTCTGATTTTACTGTTCTATTTGTGAATATCCATTTTTCCCAGCACCATTTCTTAAGGATGTTTCCCTTTCTCCAGCTTATGTTTTTGTTATCTTTGTAAAATATTAAGTAATGTGTACTCATGTTTGGGTCTTTAATTTTATTCTAATGGTCTACGTGTCCTTTTTGTGCCAGTACCATTTTGGGTTTGTATTTATTTATGTATTTTTGTGTTTTAAGACAGAATCTATATAGCCTGGCTATTTGGCTATCCTGAAGCTTGCTATATATACACCAGGATGGCCTCAAATTCAGAGATACCCCTTCCTCTGTCTCCCCTCGAGTTAGAATTTGATGTGTCTATGCTCTGTTTGCAAGTATTTTGTTGAGCACTTTTGAGTCTATGTTCAATAGATATATTAGCCCATAGTATTTTTTAGGGTGTGTCTTTACCTGGTTTTGGTATTTGAGTGGTGGTGGTTTTATAGACAGAGTTTAGGAGTGCTCCTTCTGTTTATATTTTTAAGAATTGCTTAAGAAGGACTGGCTGCAGATGTTGTTTGAAAGTCTGGTAGAATTCTGCTGTGACTCCATCCGGCCTGGACTGTTTTCCATGGGAGGCTTTTATCACTATTTTGTCTCCCCATTTGCTGAGGTCTGTTTGGGTTGTTGACTTTTTTCTTGTTTAATTTTGATGATTTGCCTGAACCTAAAAATTCATCCATTTCTTTTCTTTCTTTTTTTTTCTGTTTGGCCTATTATTTTATTTCTGTAAGCTCTCCTGGGGATGTATGAAACTCGTAGCTATAAGTCTTCAGATGTGAGTACCTATCCTGGAGTAACTGCAAAAATCATGAAAGCAGAAAGGGATCATTGCCAGGATGGAAGTTGAGGAGCAATAGAGAGGGGCTATCAGGGTTCAAATGATCTGATCAGAGAATGAGGAATGTGGGCTCTTTAGGGAGGGGAGGGAGATAAATACAGAAGGAGGAGGGTAAATAATAGTAAAGATGTTCAAAAACTCATAAGTAATCATACAACTAAATATAAAAACATATAATATGCCTAATTCTGGGCAAGTCACAAGAATATATTATAGAGATTAAGCTACACCTTGACTGACCAAGGGGTCCTTCAAGAGGAAGCCATTTATCAAGGAATATTTACTGTTATTTAGCTTATTAATATATAACAGCTATCTTCTGCTATGGAATTCTTGTGTGCTCATATACTACTAGGCCATTTGGCAAACAGTTTAGCTTCTCAGACCTACTGCTGATCCACTAGGTAACACCCCTAGGTAACTAGGACCCAGGAGACAGGTAGGCTATAGGCATAGCTTTGTTTCTTGTGCAAATGAAGCTCAGACCTCCCTTCCCCAGACAGGGAAAATGACATTCCAGAGCAATTGACTCAGAACAAAGGAGGATTTTGCATATACAGGTGGAGTGGAAGATGGGCAGGATTTCTGAGCAGAGCAGAGTCACTGAGCAGAGAAAAAGAACAAGGCCATGTCTGTAGATGATAGACAGAACTATGTTGCCTGAGAGAAGAGAACAAGGCAGAATTTCTCAGAGCAGGGGTAAGGAGCAAGAAAGGAGAGATGGAGGACAAAGGAACAGAGGACGAAGATGAGGTCGAAAACATAGGAGCTTAGTTAGGTCTATGACAGGGCAGTAGGTACAGAGAGGAGCTATATGTGAGGACAGAGCTGAAGCTGCATAGACAGAATTTTGTGTTAGAGAAAAACAGTAACAGACAAAAGAGCATGGTGTACATACATTCTTTTCCCTCCAATAACCCCCTGCTGGGCATAGCACCTTTCCCAGGATCCAGGGAGAGATTTTCTCAGGGCAGGCCCTTGGGAAAATTCCACTATAATTCTGTATAAACACATACATATATAGTTCAAATGAACTTTTCTCATCCTACTGACAATGTTGCCTCCAGGAACAAAAGACACCTAAGTAAACCCCCGTATCCAGCATGAATAAGAAGTCCTATTTTAAGTCAGGGCTGTCCTAAAGACTCTCCAAACACACAGCCTATTGCTGTTGTCCTTGGTTGCTCCCCAGAGAGAAAAGTAAATCCCTGTTGCTAAGAACAGCATGCCCTTTAGAAACACGATCCAGAGGCTTCTGAGCTGGAGTGATCTGATTTGTGTGCTACACAAAGTACCACACAAGCTTCCAAAGCACAGAAGCAACCAGCAGCCCTACCCAGCTGTGATGCCTGTGAACCACAACAACTAGCATGACATAATAGCCCTAAAGATACAGTGATGGCACATGCACCTTGCCAGTAACCAACAATTTCCTAATGATTTAAAACCACTTCACCAAGAAGGAAATGATGCCCGGTACTGGAAACCTAGCCAATTACTTAGTGCTAGTGAAGTATCTGTCCTTATACCCACAGATGAGCGCAGTTCTCACCCCTCATCAAGGAAACTTCTTTTCACAACAGATGGAGACCACTACAGAAAACCACAACCAATCAAAATGCAGAGTTGTAGGGCCCAGTCCCAATGGATACATCTACAACTTGACTCCTGCACCTAATGCTCAGGAACATTGTGGAAGATGAAGCAGAAAGATTTTAAGAGTCAGGGGACCAGGGAGTTTGAAGTAAAATTGTGACATAAAGAGTGCCAGAAGCTACACCCATAAAGTCTCACCAACATGACTGTCTAAACTTGAGTTGAACAAGGAAGACACCAAGAACTGAGCAAGGAAAACAAGCCAGAGTGGACTGGGGAAAGACATCAAGGCCTCAATGCTATACAAAAGACTTGAAGCAGCCAGGCAGTTGTGGCACAGGCCTTTAATCCCAGCATTTGAAAGACAGAGCCAGGAGAATCTCTGTCTGTCTGAAGCCAGCCACGTCTACAGAGTAAGTTCCAAGACAGCTAGGGTTACACAGAGAATCTTGTCTCAGAAAAAAAAAAATATTAAATGTTTCCAACTAAGGAATGCTGAAAGTGGGTGAAATTGTCATATCTGTGGGAGTGCACAGCAATTAGTTGTCCAATAACCAAGTGGTCAGCTCTGAAAATATACATATGAGTTGCACTATTCAGACTGAGCAGGTAATATTTAGGGATACATATGCATGTGCATACACATATATGCATGTAACAGCAGTTAATGAAGAAGTGCAAATAGGGGTACATGGGAGGGTTTGGAAGGAAGAAATGATGCAATTATATTGTAATTCAAAAGGAAAAGAAAAATGGAGAAAGAGGAAAAACAATCTTACTACATTTTGTAATTACCAATGTAATTACCTCAAACTAGCTCAGCTGCATGCATAGCTTTAATCGCATCATGTTCCCTGTTCTTCCTCTATGACTTGCTTCTGCCCCTGACTGCCCAGGCAAGTGATTGTAAATGGGTCTAACATCACTCACTGGAAGCCGTGAAAGCAATGCCCCCAAACATTCACAAAATATATTGTAAGCAACATGGAGGTGACTTTGTGTGCTCTTCTGAGTCAGAAAGGCTCATGAAACCTGTTGTGCTGTCCAGTAAAAAAAGAGGGTAGTCTCTGTTTAGGACTCCTTAGATTAGACTCTCTTAGAACACAGGTACGAAATTGTCAAGAGCAAAATTTAAAAAACAAAAAAATTAGCCAACTATGAAAAACAATAAGATTCATGGCAGTTGAGGAGGACACCCAGGGTCAAGCCTGGCCTGAGAGTTCACTACACATGCACACACACGCTGTATCTTTGAATGAAAGTTTCCCACAAAGGCCTGTGTTTTTCTAATACCTGGCCCCAGTTGGTAGCACTGCTTGGGTAGGGTTGGAGGGTGGCCTTGCTGGAGGAAATGTCACTGGGTGTGCACTTTAAGCACGTAAAGCCTCGCCAACCTTGCAATTTGCTCCCTCTGTTTCATGCTTGCAGTTCAAGATGTGAGTTATCTGCATTGTGCTCCAGCCACCACGCTGCCTCTGCCTCTGCCTTACTGTCATGGACTCTAACCCTCTGGAACCATAGGCCGGAATAAATTCTTTCTTCCATAAGTGGCCTTTGTTGTGGTGTTTTCACAGTGACAGGAGAGTAACTAATATATATGCACACACATATACATACCATGTATAGAAACAGTGCTACTTGGCATGTTTGTGCTCATTAAGGACAAGCAGCTGAACTTGTTGGGACCCAGGCTACGGTCCTAGAAGCCAACAAGAGAGAATGGGGAGAACCATTAGCTCTTCACCTGCAATTACAGCCATCTCCATAAATGCCCTTTCCAGCTGTTTGAAATTCTGCCCCAAGTTGTGCATGATCTTGGAGGTGCTAGAGTATATGTAGTGTTGAAGGCCAATGAAAAGGGAGATCTATCTATGTAGCTGTGGGAAAGCCTTTATCCATGCTGGGGTAATGTGGTGGCCTGGTGGTCACCCATGC
This sequence comes from Onychomys torridus, assembly GCF_903995425.1. Lineage (NCBI taxonomy): Eukaryota > Metazoa > Chordata > Mammalia > Rodentia > Cricetidae > Onychomys > Onychomys torridus. The sequence continues at coordinate 731,409 of NC_050459.1, read as the reverse complement.
TCTTGTATCACTTGACCCACGGTCCTGTAAGTAGCCAGGTAAACTCCTTGGTTCACTAGGCCAGACTCATGCAGCATCATTCCTGTGATCTGTCATTGTTACCTACCATAGCTGAGGTGAACAGATGAGTGCTCGTATCTCCTCAAGGAAAAGTCATGCAACAGTGTGTGACGAGTCTCTTTTCATACTTAATGAGGTGACTCAGGGTATGTGTTAGTATTAATTATTTATCTCACTGTTGTAACGAAAACACCTGAAGAGAGCAACTTAAGGAAGGATTTATTCACTTATTTGTTTTGGCTCAGGATAAAGCCCATCATGGAGGGGAAGTAGGGTGGCAGGAGCAGGAGGCAGCTGGTTGCGTTGCATTTATAGTCAGGAAGCTGAGCAATGGATGCTATGCTCGACCACCTTTCTCTTTTTCATTCAGAACTCCAGCGCATATAGTGATTGGTGCCAACCACAGTTAGGCATCTCAGTGAACCTAACCAGAGTACTCCCTCACAGCCATGCCCAGAGATTTGTTTACTAGATGAGTCTAGATCTTGTTACGTTGACTATATGAGGCATCAAATTATTGATTCCCTATCTTGCCATTGTGACCAAACCTAACAAGATGCCACTTATGATGGTTAGTGTCTATTATCAATTTGACCGAATCTGGAATCACCTGGGAGAGGGGCCTCAGGATAAGAAATTATCTTCATTGTGTTCATTTATATGGGACAACTCACTTTAATTGTGAGTAAGACCATTTTCTGGGCAGGGCATTCGGACCTGTATAAAGCGGAGAAAGTGAGCTGAATACCAACGTTTGTTCTTTTCCCTCCATTTCTTGACTGTGGAGGCAATGTGAGCAGTTGCTTCAGCTCCTGCTGCCTTGGGTCCCCTCCAATGATGACTTGTACCATGAACCTTTCCTTCCTTAAGTTGCTTTGTCAGACTATTTTATCATAGCAAAGGAAAAGTCTTAGTCACTGTCCTGTGACTGTGAAGAGACACCATTGTAGATGAATTTCTAAACAGTCTTATTGAATAAGAAACACAGAGCCAAATACAGGGGTAAAAGCCATAGAGATCAGAGAAATATTGATAGCCACCAGCTAAAACTTACTCACCATGCCGCCATGGCTTCCCCGGAGAGAACCAGTTTCTTCCTGTCTAACCTGTGCCTTTATTGCCTTGCTGTTCTGCCTTCTCATTGGCCCATAGCCCAGCCACCTCACTTCCTCATCACTGCCCGTCTATATAGACTTCCAGGTCTCTCTGATTGGTACCAGGATTAAAGGTGTGTGTCACCATGCTTGAGACTCTGCCTGTTATGTGATCAGATTAAGGGTGTGTGATACCACCACCTGACTTCAGTTTATGGGTAGCTATGACCTCTGATCTCCAGGCAAACTTTATTTATTAACATAAAAATAAAATATCACCATGTTTCAGCACAAATAAAATATCACCACACACCATGATCAAGGCACCTCTTATAAAAGAAAGCATTTAATGGGGGCTTGTTTACAGTTTCAGAGGTCTAGTCCACTATCGTCATGGGGGAGGGGAAGCATGATGCTGTAGCTATACCGAAGGGGTACATCCTGATCCATAGGCTAAGAAAGAGACTCTGGACTTGGCTTGGGCTTTTAAAGTTTCAAAGCCCAACCTCAATGACACACTTCCTCCAACAAGGCTGTGTCTCTTAATTCTTTTTAAATAGTGCCACTCCCTGATGACAAAGCATACAAATATATGAACCTATGGTGGCCATTCTTATTCAAACCTTCATAGGAAAAGAAACTAAGAAATAAATTGGTACCAAGAAAGGGGGCCATTACTGTGAGAAAACTGACCATAGGGTTCTTTAGCCTTTAGAACTAGTTTGAAAAGGAATGTGGAATATTTTGGAGCTTTAGACCAAGCCACTGTAGGAGATTAAAAGACAGGGGTGTGGTTGGGTATGCTCATTAAAAAAGAAAGAAAGAAAAAGAAAAGGGGTGCTTAGAGAGGTATGGACAGTGGAGTTCTGACTCTGTGCTTTCAGAGGGGAATGAGCAAAGACTCCATCAGAAATCAGGTTAAGAACCATCCATTTGACATTTTTGGTCCCAAATGTGGCTTTCTTCTACTCATGCCCTGAAAACTTGAGTGAAGTTGAATTTAATGATAATAATCTATTTTAAGGAAGGAAGTTCTATGAAAAGGTTTTGGACAAGGAAGAATTCAGACAGCAAAATAGCTCTGACCAGTGAAGAGATGAACACAATTAAAGAGAAATCTGACATCCTGAGCTGAGGCAAGAGGAATGTGTTTGCTTCCCCCTAATCAATTCACACAAGCTGATAGAGCAGCGAGCAAAGAGCCTGGGCTGTCTTGAGCTGACAATATTGTGAGCATCATTCACATGGTGCTGGTTTTGGAAACAAGAAAAATGAAAGGCTTGGGGTGCGGGGGGGGGGGGTTGTCATGGAGACGAGGAAGGCCAGTACTGAGTGGTAGGATCAGAGTCTCTGCCAAGAAGCCCTGAGATGCCATTGCGTGAGACTGTGATGATGGAGTCTAAGTTGCCATGGAGACCCCAAGATATTGGAAATGTCAAGACTGTGGTCTATCTGCCAAGGAACTTGAAGGCGTGGAGTAGAGCCAGCCTAAGAAAGAATCTATGTTGCAGGCAGCAGAGCTGGAAGGATAAGGCTGTCTAAGCATTTTGGAGCCTGGCCAGTTTCATCACAAGCTCCAGATACCTCACATGGACCTACAGGATTTGGAGTTTTCCCTGCTGGATTTTGATCTTGCCTTGGTCTGATTGCTTCTTACAGTGCCCCAGTTCTTCCATTTTGGAATGAAAGTGTTTACTCTTATATATATCTTGGTGGGTTTTTTTTGTTTTGTTTTGTTTTGTTTTATCTTATAGAAGCTCATAGTGAAGAGACTTTAGGCTTTTAAAATGTTGGAAATGTTAAAGATTTAGGGGACTTTTAAAGCTGGACTGAACGTATTTTACATTATAAGATGGCCAGTCTTGCCTGGAATACATGACCTTGAATGTATGGCCCTCCTCCTAAGACCTGTGCTTACAATCATGTATCACCAATACCTGGATTCTAACAAGGATTTTCTACATTAAATTAATGCAGTACAGCAATACATTTTTCTGATCATGAAAAAGCTTCATGTTTTTGTCATAAAAACAGATATGGCCATTGGTGCAATAATGGCGTGAATATTATAGGAATAACCAACCTTTCTGATTGTATTTAAGGCCACTCCACAAAATGGAACTAACTTCTTACACTGCAAACCTGGGCAATACCTCCAGCTGGTAAGGTAAAAGATCCTAGGGGAGAACTACATCTATCATTTTGTATTTTATTTTGTACTTTAATGGTAATATAGTATCAAACTGCCTTCTAAATACTTACCTTTGTTCCCATAGATTAGTGGAGCTTTTTAGCCATCATCAAAGTAACCTATTTTGTGAAAGAGCCAACAATTAATACAGACATTTATAAGTGGTCAAAATGCAGTGAAAAAGTGATGGTGAAGAGCTCAGCCATAAATGGTCCACAAATTAAACACCACATCCCCTAAGGGCTCTTGGAACATCATAGAAAAGTATTGTAAGAGCCAGAGGTTGAAGGAGACTGCTGAAAATAGTGTCTTCCAGCATGACACATCTAAGACACTCATGAGCACACAGCAGCTGTGGTTGTCTGAAGAAAATCAAACCAGTAAACACTACAGTAAGTGTGGGAAAGACATTCCCAAGGTCCTACCCCAGTCTAAAGCGCTGTTGGCCCCTGATGTTTATTGTGGGAGGGAGAGCATTTTCTTTGTGATTATGCCCCTTGAAAGGTTGTTCACGCTCCACTGGATGGTCCCAACCACATTCACATATTGGCAGCACAAACTAGACTCCATAGGCTATAAAAAAAAAAAAAAAAGTACATGAGGTTTGTAAAGAAGCATGTGCAGAGTGTCTGGGATGAGGCAGAGGCAAGGGAGTGAAGGGGTCCAAATACACTGTATAATCCATGAAATTCTCAAATAATGAATAAAAACATTTTAAAATACATTTGATCATGATCTGCACAGAGCATGGCAGATTGCACACCTGTAAAGTCACCTGACACCTTGACACCTTCTCAAGGATGGGTCACTTAATGCATTTACCCTAAATCAGAGGAAGCAACAAGAATGTGTTTGTAATGGGTATTTTCTGTTGCTATGGTAAACACCATGACCAAAAAAGCAACCTGGAGAGGAAAAGACTTACTTGGCTTACAGGTTACAGTCAATCTTTCTCCCTTCAATCTCGTGGCAAGCCAGGAACTCAAAGCGGAGCAGACCATGGAGGAACACTGGCTCACTCTCATGGCTTGCTCAGCTTAGTCTCTTATACTCCAGGCCCACCTGCACAGGGTGGTACCACCCATGGCTGCCTGGGTCTTCCCACATCAGTCATTATTCAAGAGAATCCCAGACAGACATGCCCACAGGCCAGTCTGATGAAAATAATTCTTCAGTTGGGTCCCTTCTTCTTAGGTGATTCTAGTCCCTGTCAAGTGGTCAAAAATTAACCGGCACCAGTGTGGTGGTTTGAATAAGAATGTGCCACATAGACTCAAGATGTTCGAATACTGGATTCCCAGTTGGCGGTGCTGTTTGGGTAGGTTTAGGAGGTGTGGCCTTGCTGAAGGAAGGATATCACTAGAAGAAGGCTTTGAAAGTTAAAAGGCCTGTTTTATTTCTAATTCACTCTTTCTGCTTCCTGCCTGGGTTTAAGATGTGAAACCTCAGTTTCCTGCTCCTGCAGCCTTTCCTTTATGCCACCACCATGAACTCTAACCCTCTGGAACCATTGGGCCCCAATAAACTCCTCCTTCTCTAAGTTGCCTTGGTCATGGTGAAAGTAACTAAGACAGAAAGTAACTAAGCAGAAAGTAACTAAGACAGTTGCTGGCACCAGGAGCATGATATTGCTGTAACAGACCTGACCATGCTGTATTTTGCAGAAATGTTCAAAGACTTTGGGCTAGAAAACTGGATGAACTCTATAAGTGGGGTGCAATGGGCCGGCCTAGCTGCAAGACAGTAGTATGGAGGACTGTGTGCACTGTGGAGGCCCATATCAAGAGGTTTCCCAGGGGAGCAATATTAGCAAAGGGGCTGCTTCCTGCCCTTGTCCTCACAACTTGCCTGATGCTAGATTTAAAATAATGGACCAACGTCTTTTGTTTAGGTAATTTCAAAACAGCACAATAGTGACTCTGACATGTGGTTATTAGTAATCACTCTTACACAGATCTGCAATGAAAAAGAACAAACGGGGCAATGTATACAGATCAGAGAGGAAGAGGACACTGGCAAGCTTAATGTTACAACCAAGGCTTGAACTGGAAGAGAGATTACAACTGTTAGAGATTAAGACGAGGCCTGACCAGAAGGGCGCCCTCAGGACAAGACCCCGCCCAGCTAAGCTTCCAAGTTTTGAAAGTGTCTTAAACCCCTTACCACTTGCCAGTGAGGGGCTGGGTAAAATTCAAGAACATGCACAAACAGAAGATTTTGGGTCTGGGAATCCCACTCTGAGGCCCAGGGTGCAGGGAATGCAAGAGTCAAAGGAGGAACGGAGGGGTGGGGGAGTGGCGGAAGGGTGCTGCGACACTCTGTCTTCTGGAGCTGTTGCAATCACGAACTCACAGCGACTGTGATCACCTACATACTAGTACACCAAAAAGAAGACATAAGAGTAGGAAGGAGACTGGCTGGGAAAAGGATGGGTCAACAACATGGGAGGGATGTAAGAAAAGGACATAGCAGAGGAGAATACGATCGCAATGTATTTGTACAATTAAGAAATGGTCAAAGTATTTTAAAGGGCATTAAATAGAACATAGTGAAATCCAAGTAATTTGTACAACTTAATGACTGCACAGGATTTGACCATGGGGGCGGGGATGTGGCTCAGTCAGTCCCAGCACTCAGGAGGTGAAGGGATGACGCAGTTCAAGTCACCCCCTGCTGCATATGGAGTTTGAGGCCAGCTTGGACTACATAAAACCCTGCCTCAAAAACAGAGGGGGCGGGGTGGGGGGAGACATCGTGTGAGTAAGGCCTGGCATCCGTGGGGTGGTGTTTCTGGGAAGACATGCTGTTGCCCACACCCCATCACCCGTGAAAAAGACGCAATGGTGTCACTTCATTTTACAAGTTACTGGTTTTTATGGAAGACATTTCTGAACTGGCCACACCGGGAATGAATCGGCTCTTTCCAATGTGAAGCCTAGACCCTCTCACCCTCTCTGAAATTCCTGGAACATGCATCTCCCGCCTGGTGTGTCAGATGCTCAGCCCCCTCCCTCTGACTCTTCCGGTGCCAGTACCCACTTCCCAGTTTCTCTTCCTAAGTAAGACTACGTTCAGGGAGGTGGTGAATAAAAGCTGCTGTCCCCACCAGCTTCTGCACTGAGAAGTGGCTGTGAACCATGAGTGACTCCAAGGAAATGGGGAAGCAGCAGCTCGGCCCTCTGGGTGAGTCTGGGTTGGTACTCCAGGAGCTTGGGGAAGGGGCAGCAGAGGGACAGTCTGTGACCAATGCTCTGTCCACTCAGATGAGGACCAGCTGATAACTAGTCACACCAGGTACTCCATCAAAGGCTTTGGCTTCCAACCAAATTCTGGATTCAGTAGTTTCACTGGTAAGATAGGATGAGGGACGGTGGAGTGGACAGCTCCTGGCAGCAACTTGGGTTCCTGGGGAGGTGGAGGTTGGGACTCTGGCCACTGAGGTCCAGAGAGTTGGAAGCTCAGATCCTGCATCTGGGCCTTGGGCTCCCAGAAACTTAGAAGCTAGGATCTGGAATCCCATACCTTGGGAATGAGGCTGGTGTGTTTACTGCCTGTCTGGGGCCACATGAGTCAAGGACGCCAAGGTGCTGAAATTCCACCCTTGCCTCCCACAGGGCACCTGGGCCTCGGCCATGTCCCCTTGGCACTGCAGGTTTTCTTCCTGATTGTCTTCTCTGTGCTGCTGCTGGTCATCGTTGTCAAAGGTCAGGCAGGACTGGGGTCTGGGGTCTGCAGGTCTGGCTCTTCAGCCAAAGGGATCTAGGAGGGAGGAGCAACCGACTGAGACTGTGTCCTCATGGTCCTCTGAGTAGACTGGGGAGGCACTGGCTACACCTGCCTTAGAAACCCAACCTCCCTTTGGTGTTAGATCTCTTCATCATCGAACAGGACTAAGTAAGACCTTGGGCCTTGGAAATGGTGGTCCCTGGACTGAAGATATCACATGAGCGGTACAACGCTGGCCTAGCAAACTCAAAGTCTTGTGTTCCATCCCAGCACTGCATTAAAGTGGGTGTGGCAGTACATTCCTAGAACCCCAATACTCAGGAGGCTGAGGCAGGAGAATCGGGAGTTCAAGATCAACCTAAGCTACATAGAAATTTTGACACACAACCTGAACTATATGAGACTCTGTCTAGAAAATAAAGGAAGGAAGGAAGGAAGGAAGGAAGGAAGGAAGGAAGGAAGGAAGGAAGGAAGGAAGGAAGGAGGAAGGGGGAGGGAGGGAGGGAGGGAGGGAAGGAAGGAGGGAGGGAAAGGAGGAGGGAATTGGGGAGAGGAAAAAGGATGTCTTGGTCCTAGGGGTCCAGTATAGGCCAAGAAATACAGTAAGCAGCTAATAGTTACACTGACTCTTTATCTTGTCACAGTGTTCAAGATCCCCAGTTCTCCGGGACAGGAGCAATCCAGCCAAGAGAAGGTCTACCAGGAACTGACCCAGCTGAAGGCTGGGGTAGGTGAGTGACTGGAAATGAGGGGTCTCATAGCCTGAGGTTTCCAGAATCACTTTGCTTAAATAACTGCTTTTTGCTGAGCCTCAATTTCCTCACCTGTGGAGTGGGCATGCAGGGTAATACTAAGGAAGGCATCTCATTGGTGTTGACTAGAGTCCATGCACATAATAGGCAGTCAGTGTTCCCGGGGATTGTGGAAAAAAAAATAGGCACTCAAGATTTACAGGATCCTGGACAGATTAGGCACTCAATGTTCACAAGAGTGTGGACACAGTAAGCACTCAATGTAAGCACATAATGTTCACACATTAGACACGCAATGTCACAGAGGTTGTGTACACATTAGGCACTCAGTGTTCACAGGGGTATGCACATGGTAGATACTCAGTCAAACCTGTCCCCTGGTCTCCATTCTGAGCTCTAAGCTGCAACTTCTTCCAGTCTGGAAAAGACCAGGCTAGGACTCCTGGGTCCTCATGGATATAGAAGGGACTCAAGAAGTGGGGTAGGGAATGGCTCCCCATGGTGCTGCGTCAAGGCAGGGGGCCTGATTCTGGAGAGCCTGAAGGTTGGACAGGAACATGTATCCATCCTGACCCGCCTCCCCTAATAGATCGCCTGTGCCGCCCCTGTCCCTGGGACTGGACGCTCTTCCAAGAAAGCTGCTACTTTTTTTCTGTGGCCCAGAAGACCTGGAATGATTCTGCCACTGCCTGCCAGAATGTGGGGGCTCAACTTGTGGTCATCAAGAGTGATGAAGAGCAGGTATGCCTGGTGGGCCCTGGTCCTCATCTGTGGATGCATCTGGCCACTGGCTAAGGGGAAGAGGTATTTGGCTGGATACAATGTTCTAGAATAGAGGCTGCTTGCCTGGAGAGGGGCAAGAAGAAGATCATGAATGGGGCCAGGGCAGCTGCAAAAAGACACTCTAGGGCTGGAGAGAAGTCTCAGTGGGAAACACACTTGCCAGACACACATGAAAACCTGAGTTGGCACCCCTCAAACCCACACAAAGCCCAGCTTGAGAACACACGTCTGTAATCCCAGTGTTCCTGTGGTAAAATGGAGGAGGGTAAGAGACTCCATGGAGCTGGTAGGCAGCTCTCCTGGAGTACGCAGTGGTAAACAAGAGCTCCTGTCTCACACAAGGACCAACCTAACGTTGTCCTCTGATGTGCACACACTCATGCACGTGTGCGCATATGGAGGCCAGAGGCCAGCCTTGAGTGTCATGCCCCAGGTGCTGCTGCCCACCTTTTTTTAAGGCACGGTCTCTCATTGACCTGGAACTCACTGTTATGCTGGGCTGGTTGGTCAACAAGTCCCTGGATCCCCCTTCCTCTGCCTCCTCAGTGCTGGGATTACAAATGTGCACAATCACAGCTGGCTTTTCACGTGCTTGCAAGGGGGTGGAACTCAGGTCCTCATGCTTGTGTGGCACACGCTTAACTGACTGAGCCATCTCCTCAATCTCACTACTATAGTTTTTAATGTGACTGATGCTTTAGGGGAACACCTAAAATTTGTGGCCAGCACTCAACAACTTCCTCTGTTGGATTAAAAAAAAAATCCTGGTGTGTGTCTTTTGCTAATTCTCCTGGTATAAATATCACCAGCCTTGCTGGTTTGAAGCACCAGTGAGACACAGCTCAGATCAGAGCTGAGCACAGGTCACTAACACAATCAGTAATCATGAACTTGTTTGATCTGGTGCAGCCAATTAAACCCAGTCATGAGTAAAGTCATGTGGACGTGTACATAACTTTCAGACGAACAAGTGTACAACATTGCTAGGTATGCACATTCTGTGTGCGAGTGAAAGTACATCTGCCCATAGCACACAGGTGTGGGGAAATTCGGAGCTCATGGTGCTCACAGCCTCATATAAAGCTGAACCTCAGACTGCAGGCAGAACTCCCCCCGCCAGGAGTCTGGGGAAACACTGGTTGGAAAGAAGAGGGAGGCAGAGCTCCTTTCTGACTCTTCCTCTTCTGCCTTTCTAGAAGTTTCTACAACAGACTTCTAAGAAGAGAGGCTACACTTGGATGGGGCTCATCGACCTGCATAAGGAATCCACATGGCACTGGGTGGATGGCTCACCTCTGACGCTCAGGTAAATCCCAGAGGGAGGGAGCACCCTAAAGAGGGGTGAGGTTTTAAGGCTCTGACTTGAGGCATCCTTGGGGTCCATCTCCCTCCCTGGTCACCTGGGCATTACAGCTTAGAAGGTTGTTGAATGGCAGGAGAGGAGGTTCAGATAGGACAGCATCTCATTCTGAGATCCTGTCATCAGAACTTCAGGAAAGGCTTGCAGCCAGAGAGGTGTTAAATAGGATAATTGTGTAGGAAACACAAGACTAGAAATGACTCCATTGGTAAAGTGCATGTAAAAACAACTGGTGTTGTGGTGGCATCCACTTATAATCTCTGAGCTGGGAAAGCAGAAACAGAAAGATTCCTAGGCTTGCTGGCCAGCCAGCCCAGCCAAATAGCAAGTTCCAAGCTAGTGAGAGATCCTGTCTCAAAAATCAAGATGGAGAATGTCCTGAGGGACAACACCTGAAGTTGTTATTGAGTCCCACGTGCATATGTACACACGTGAACACACACATATGCACATAATCTCACACACATGAACACACAGAGACTGAAAAGGACTGTTGCCATTAACAACATAACTTGTAGGTGGAACTGGAGAAATGGCTCAGTAGTTAAGAATCTAGGAGTTCTTAATTCTGGATCTGTAAATCTGAATCTGGTCCAGAGGACCCAAGTTTGGTTCCCCGTACCCACATCAGTTGGCTCACAACCACCTGTAACTCCAGCTCCAGGGAGTCTGATGATCTTTGCATACATCTACGCTGCACATACGTTCATATGAACCTGCATACTCAGGAACATATATACACATACCACACACAAAAGAAAAGAATATGCATACAGTTTGTTGTACTCTGAGGTCCAAACGGAGACATTTACAACATCACTTGATTACGTGAGAGTACAGCAAGGACCTGAGCAAGTCAGGATGTAGAGGAGGCAGGAGATCCGGGCAATGGCCTTGGTTGTGATGTCAAGGAAAGAAGCAGATGAGGTGGGTCAAGCAGGCTTGCGCAGGGGTGTTCTGAAGTGTTAGTGGGTTCTGGGTGCTATCTTTCCTAGCTAGCCTTCTATTGATGTGATGAGCACCGTGACTGAAAGCAGTGTGGGAAGGAAAGGGTTTATTTCCCCTAACAACTCACAGGTCACACTCTGTCACTGGGGGAAGTCAGGGAGGAACTCAAGGCAGGAGCCAAAGCAGAAGCCATGGGGGAACACCACTCACTGACTTGCTTTCCATGGCTTGCTCAGCCTGCTTTTTTTATACTACCCAGAACCACCTGCTCAGAGGTAGCACTGCCCATTGTGGCCAAGGCCATATAATATCTATTATTAATGATGAAAACACCCCCCACAGGTTGTCCTACAGGCCAATCTGATGGAGGAATATTCTCAGTGAAGGTTTCCTCTTCCCAGATGACCCTAGCTGTGTCAGGAGGAAACTGGTTAGCATGCTGTCCTTAGCTGTGTGGTGTTTAGTCCTGGACAGGTGTGTACTCACTAAGTGAGGAGTTGTGTGTGTAGAGTCTCTATTATTTGGTTGCATCTGACAAACTGTACCCTCCTTGAGAACAAGTCCTCTCAATCATGGCAGACATGGGTAAGGTGCAAAAGTCAGAGTGACTTAGGCATGTCATGTCATGTCTTGGGGTCATGTCATGTGCAAGGCAAGTCTGCCACTCACATCCTAGAAAGGGGCTTACAGAGTTTCCCTGGGGCAGAATCTCATGTCCTGTGGTCTTTGCAGTTTCATGAAGTATTGGAACGAAGGAGAACCCAACAACCTAGGGGAAGAAGACTGTGCAGAGTTCAGAGGGGAAGGCTGGAACGACACCAAATGTGACAACCAGAAATTCTGGATCTGCAAAAAACCCAAAACTTCCTGCCCTGGCGAGTGATGGCCACCTCTCTCCACTACCCCCACAGCCCAAACACCCAGTGCTAAGCCAGTTCATTATACCTGTCTGTGGCCACTAATGCTGTGACAAGATCTCTAAGACTTTCCTCTGGCAGGTAGCTTGTCTCCCGTGTGGCTGGACCACGGCTGTGTAATCCTCCTCTGGGTTAGGGGGTGTGGCTCTGGTCCATCTTTGCCTTCTAATGGAGTGACCAGGTCTGAGATGTATCCAGGTCCTTGAGTGGATTCCTTTCATCTCCTGTCTTCCTTCCTGAGTTCAGAGCACGTGTTGCTGTGTGTAACTGATGGCACATCCTATGTGGCTTCATAACATCTCAGAATACTTTCCTCCCACCTACTAAGTTTTTATCCACCTACCCTGCACACCTTTCTATGGATGTCTTCCCTGATTTCAGGAACTCAGTCTGTAGGCTAGAAGCACAAGAGAACCAGTTCCTCATCCATTATTTGTGATCAGGAATTATTGAGTTAATACCCTGGCTCTCTCTTCACCCCTTGGGTGACATGGTAAGCCTCAGTGTTTTAGACCTTGAGATTGACCTCCCAAATATTTGGAAGATTTGTAATTTTTATTGAATTTGCTCATTGGCAATTTTATACATATATATATATATATTACATTATGATTATTGTCACCCTCTGCTCATCCTGGATCCCTCTCTTTTTTACCTCTCCCTTCCCCCATTCATGACCTTTTGTTTGGTTTTGTAGCCCATTGATGTTAACAAGGGAGATGTGTATGACCATAATATGAAATTATCCAGTGGGGTCTGGTAGGCTCATCATCAACTGAAGACAATGATTGTCCCTGTCCCCAAATCCATCAGTAGCCAATTATTTAGCAGGGAGAGACAGGGCCCTATGAGCTCTTACTGAATGTTGAGAGGCACGATTTTGTGAAGCCTCCACTGCTGTGAAATCACATTTGCACTCAAAAAACAGAATTTCACAGCCCTTCTCCATCTTCAGCTCTTATGTATTTCCACCCCGTCTTCCACACCATCACCTGGAATCTTCTAGTTCCTTGTTCAGGGAAGAACATGTTGCTCCAGCTGCTGGGAGGTCTGCTGTCATCTGTCAGCCCCTTCCTGTCCTATGTCACACAGCACTCTGCCTTCTCCAAGGTCAGACTTCCTGGTGGAGCTCACATGGATGCAGGGTGATGAAGATGTAGCCATGTTTCAGTCAGCGTGGGGCAACTCTGCAGGATCATTCAGGCCCCTATAGCACCTCAGGAGGTCAGCTGTGACTGCTTCAGATCGCCTTTTCTAGGCCTGTCCCTTGGCTATTCTTGCTTCTTTTTTATGACATAATTAAAAACATGATCTTTGTCTGTGTTGCCAAGTGACAGGTTTCTTATTTACAATATGTACCGCTGACCACCGTTTCATTTATGCCAATGGGGTGACTTGGTGTAGAGCAGAAAATCTCAACGTGGAGTCAGGCACCAGGAGGACCAGGAAGGTGATTAAAGCCTGGAATGTGCATCCACATCCACCCCGTCCATTCATGTGGAGACTGAACTTTGTCAGTCTCCAAGGTCACAGGAAAAACACATTTTGATTGTCTTCCCCTCCCTCCACTGGGGTGACCACAAGAACTGTCCTCCATGAACAGACTGCATACTAAATTCCCCCTCACTTAAGTCAACCTTAAACATGCAGGGCAGCTCAGAGACACCCCACAGCACCTCCCAGGGCACTTGGCTCTTCCAGGCCTAGCTGCCCACATCAATCACAAGCCCACACATGCTCCTGGCCCTGTGTCCTTCCTTCCCTTCCTGGCCCTCTTGGTTTTCTCCCACGTCCACTGCTGTGCTATACACTTTCCTCTCAGATAAGTTATTGATATCCAGATACTTGCCTCAGGCTCCACTTCTGAGGACAAGCCAAATCTGCAGTAGACACTGTCTGCATCAGTGTCCGCCACTCATGGTTCTTCACCTCATCCATTATGAAATTTTTCTTCTAGATGAGGTGTGCACACCTGTGTGTGTATGTGTGTTCTGAGTGCTCTGTGTACATGCATGTGTGTGTGTGTGTGTGTGTGTGTGTGTGTGTGTGTGTAATGTGTGCATATGTGCTATGTATTTATGTTTGTGTGCTTTGTACATCCTGTGATGGTATATGTATATGTATGTGTGCATGTGAACTATGTGTGTTGTGTGATATGTGTGTGAATGTGTGCATGTGTGTGCTTTGTGTGTATGAGTATTGCATATGCACACATGTGTGCATGTGTGTGTACATGTACTATATGGGTGTGTGATGTGTGTATGGTGTGGGCTCTATGTGTGCATATGTGTATGTATGTGAAGGGGTGTTTGTATGTGTCTGTGTGTGTGCATGTGGGTATATGTGTGATGGGGTACGTGTATGTATCTCTGGGGGGGGTATCAATGTATATCCATGTTTGTGTAGATGCATGCATGTATGCACATGTGTATATGAGTGATGGGGTATATGTATGTATTTCTGTGGGGAGTATGAATGTATATTCATTTTCATATAGATGCATGCATGTGTGCACGTGGGTATATGGAGGCCAGTGATCAAAATCAGTTGTCTCTCTCAGTTGCCCCCTGTCTTGGTTTTTTGAGAAGGGTCTTTCACTGAACCTGGAGCTCCTCAGACGGCTGGGCTGTCTGGACAATAGGCTTCCGAGCTCCACTTATCTCTGAGCCCCAGTGCTGGGCTTACTGCTGCCTTCCAGGACCACCTGGCTTTGACCTGGGTGCTGGGGATCCGAACTCATGTCTTCATGCTCACTCAGCTGGTGCTTTAGCAACTGAACTGTCTCCCCAGCCTTAGATGTTTCTGTTCGGTTTGTTTATGTATTTTATTTTTTTGAGATTATGATATCACTACATCCTTCCCCTTTCCCTTTCAAACCCTCTCATTTATCCCTCCTTGCTCTCTCCCAAATTCATGACTCTATTTAGCTTTAAAGGGAAAATGCACTTTTGTGTCAAATATCCCAGTATGTGGAACCAAAACAGACCAATCAGTCACTCCTGGGAGACCAAAGCTCCACCCCCTGGGGAGCTAGGGAGTTGATTCAATGGTGACAAGCTCTCTACACTTGCAGATGACCTGAGTTTGGTTCCCATCACCCATTTCCATCAGCTTACAACCACCAATAACTCCAGCCCCAGGGGATCCCCCACCCTCTTTTGGACTGAGGGCACCTATACTTACACATACACATAATTCAAAAATGAAAATAAACCCTTTTTTAAATTCAATAAAGGACCGACCTCTCTGTGTTTTCTGCTGTCCCGGGGCATCTTTATTACACCCCAACAATCTGCCTGTCAAGTTTGTTTTATAACCCTGTGAAATAATTTCTTGTTTTTTTGGTTTTTCGAGACAGGGTTTCTCTGTGTAGCTTTGCGCCTTTCCTGGAACTCACTTGGTAGCCCAGGATGGCCTCGAACTCACAGAGATCTGTCTGGCTCTGCCTCCCGAGTGCTGGGATTAAATGCATGTGCCACCACTGCCCGGCTTAATTTTTTAAATCTCCTTGTGAATAGGTGCTGCATAGCGAGTTCTTAGGGCTGCAAAACTGTCCTGTGTGGTGTGATGATGGGCATGTGCAAATACACACCTGCTCGTTCCTATAAAGTGTAGGACACCAAGAGCGAACTGCAGGGCAAACTGAGGCTTTGGGTGCTAGCTCCATGTCCACGTGACCCATCACTCAGGAGAAGAATCCAAGGGCTGCAGAGATAGCTCCTGGGTAGATGAAGCCCTTGCTGCTTTTCTGGAGGATCCATGAACATTCCAAGCATCCACATCAGGCAGCTCACAGCCACCTGTAACTCCAGCTCTAGGGGAGCCAGCTGCAACCCTGGCCTCCGTTGGAATCTGCATTCACATGCATGCAAGCATACATACACTTTAAAAATAAATCTTTTAAATTGATTTATCTTTGATCATGTGAATGTGCGAGGGTATGTGTCTGTGTGTGGGTATGTGCACCTGAGTGCAGGTGTCTGCAAAAGCCGAAGATAGAGTCAGATCTCTTGCAGCTGCAGTTACAAGCAGTTGAAAGCCACTTGGCATGGGCACTGTGGAAGAACCATACCTGCTTTTAACCACTGAGCCATGTCTCCAGCCCCAAAATAAATAAAATAAATCTTTTTTAAAAAGAGATGCTAAAAATATCTATACCCCAGTAGGAGATCTTTTAGACCAGGGGTGTTTCAGACAGTACAGCATTGTGTGGGAGCTCTGTGACTTCCACCCCCCAATGGTTATTCTGCAGACCTGAAGTTTTGGAGGGATTCTAAAAAAAGAATATCCTGTCTCAGTTTCATTTCCTTTGCCATGATAAAGTTTCCTGACAAAAAGTGGCTGAGAAGAAACGGGGTTTTACAATTCACAACCCCAGGTTATACTCTAGAATTGCTGGGAAGCCACAGAGGCAGGCCTTGATGCATTGAGCACACTCAAAGAGAGTAGAGAGATGTGAATGTAAGCATGCTGGTGCTCGGCTCACTCTGTCTACTCTTGTACAATGCAGGGCCCATGCCCAGGGAACGGTGTCACCCACTTCCAGATAAAAAACTAAAGCTATCAAGATAGTCCCTCATAGACATGCCCCACAAGCCAATCTGATGCAGACAGTCCCTCACTGAGACTCTCTATCAAGGCAATTCTTGGCTGTGTAAAGTTGATAATCACAGACAACCCTCACATCCATCAGGAAGTCCAACTGGTTTTCATTACAGATGGATTCCAATTAATAAATTCAGAAAGAAATAGGGAAATCACCATTCTAATATCTCATCTGTAATTACCGCAGACAAGAGTCAAAGACGGATGCTCTGACCAATGGAGAGCAGGGTCTCTGCAAACCCTCCCTGTATCTGGACCAGGGCAACCTGAGTTAATGCCCAGAACTGTGTAAAAAGGTGGGCAGGCATCACGGAACACACTGGGCATCTCAGAGCTGGAGAGGCAGGAGAAGGAGGAGGGAACGTTTTCTTGTATGATTATCAGATTGGTCTTCCTCGCTGACAAATGTAAGACAGAAACAGTATTCTGTGGTTTTTAAAGAATTTATACACAAAAGAAAAAAATGAGGAAAAGAATTGCAGAAGTTGTTTTGCAAAAGTATACATGAAAAGGCTGTCCTTTTAGATCGGTCCTGCAGGACTGTTAACAAACTCAAACATTAACTCCTAAATTAGAACTATCTTAGCTGGATGATGGCGGCTTTGACCTTTCCAATATTTATAGGATTTTCTCTTTTTGCTTTTTACTTCATGAAGAAAAGAGCAAGAGAATGTTTGGTTTTTTCTGTTTGTGACCATGTTCCTATGTAAGAGTAGGTACATCATGCATGTGTGCTCACTCTATCACTCTTCACCTTATGTTTTAATTTATAAAATATTATTAATTATTAGTGCGTGTGTGTGTGTGTGTGTGTGTGTGTGTGTGTGTGTGTGTGTGTGTGTGTGTGTGTGCTGCATACATGGGGGTTGCATTTATGTGCACAAGCATGTGGAAGCCAGGAGTGAACCTTAAGTATCATTCATCAGACACCATACACCAAGTGTATGTGTGCATGTGTGTGTATGTGTGTGTTTGTGCACACATGAAAGCCACAAGGATTGGAATTACAATGGTTGTGAGCCATGATGTGAGAGCTGGGTCCTCTGCAAGAGTAGCAAGTGTCATCTATCTCTCCTCTGACCCTGGAGCTTGCTGCTTTACCTAGGCTGTCTGTGTGTCTAGCAACACCTGGAATCTACTGTTCTCTGCTCATCCCCAGCACATCAACCTGAGAAGTCAAATCTAGGGCCTTGTGGGGTGTGTGTGTGTGTGTGTGTGTGTATGTGTGTGTGTGTGCGTGTGCCACCATACAAGTGTGGAGACCAAAAGATAACTTTGTGGAACCTGTTCTCTCCTTTGATATTTACATGGGATTGAATTCTAGTCATCAGGCTTGAGAGGCAAGAATATTTAAGTGTTGAGCCATCTGACTGGCCCTGTTTTGGTTTTTGAACCAGGACCTCCCACTATAGCCCAAACTGGCCTGTAACTTACCGTGTAGCCCAGGCTGATTACAGCAAGCTCCTACCTCAGCTTCTCTAGCACTGAGATAACAAATCAGAGCCAGCGCTCCCAGCTCCTCACCACAACTTAACTATACCTGCAAAGACTCTAAATACGGTGCCATTCACAGATCCTAGCTTAAGGCTTCACTGTTTCTTTTTAAGGAAACTTGCACTTCCTATATACTAGAGGTATCCTTATTTTCTTCTTAAATTTATCAAGAACATTGTTTTCATATCCCAAGATTAAGTAAAACATTCCTGTAACTGACCCTTTATCTAGCTAAGGAAGCTTTCTCCTATCCTGTTTGCTAAGAATTTATTTTTGCATGTTTATGGGTGTCACATAGATGCTTCTCATAACTGGAATGAGGAAGAGACAAAAACAAGATCCGGAAGGATGTGGGCCACATGGCCACCTGTTTATGAATCCTCCAAATGTACAAAACAACCCAGTAGACTGCCAGTGGGTCAACACGTGAAGCATTTTGAAATCATGAGCTCCGACTTTGGAAAGGAAACTCCTTGGAAACTGGAGACTAAGACCGGACAGGGACTGGGCATCATCTAAGATGTCCACTGTATTGGTTTCGTTTTCCTTATTTTTAAGGATGTCTAGGGACTGGAGAGACGCTCAGTGGCAAAGAGCACAATCAGTACATGGGTACCCAGGTTCAGTTCCCAGCACCAGTCTGGCCGCTCACAAGTGCCTCTAACTCAAGGTGTAGGGGATCCAGCACCCTCTGCTGTCCTCCATGGATGCCTGCACTCCCCTGGCAGACACACACACACACACACACACACACACACACACACACACACACTAAATAAATAAATTTTTGAAAAATAAAATGGTCTGAACTACATGATTAAAAAGCTGAAATGGCAGGCAAGATCTTTTTTTAAAAAACTTTTTATTGATTATTTGTGAATTACACATCATGTGCCTCAAACCCACTCATCTCCTGGTCCCTCCATATCCACCCTTCATCCTCACAGCCCCCAGAAAAGGAAAAAAAAAACTAAAATTAAGACCAAGAATAATAAATCAAAAATTAAAAAAAGAAAAAATTTCTTGCTCTGGAGGCTGCAGTGTGTCACAGTGTGTCCTACAACACACCCTTCTGCCCAAGCAGCTTTACTTGCACATGTTCATTGCAATGAGCCTTTGGACTGGTTCAAGACCTCTGGCCTCTGCTACACCATCAGAACTGGATCCTCACCTGGACCCTCTCAGATATCCTGTTGTTGCCCTGTGTCATGGAGATCCTGAAGCTTCAGTTCTGCTGGACCGACCCCACCATGAGCTCCAGCAGTTCACAGATGGGTAGATCCAACTCAATGCCCTGCCTCTGGGCCTGGGTGGCAGCTGAGTTGTTCAGCCTGCCCACTCTCCTGGACCCAGGACACCACCAGGGCCAGCTCTCCCTCTCTGGCCATGCTAAGGGCGGGCCCGTTCTCCAGCTCTCCTGTCCTTGGGGGTAGCTCTCCTGTACCAATGCCACCAGGTCTAGCTCTACTTTTAGATGCCAGGGCTGGCTTTCCAGAGTCCTGCAGCTGGTGAGGGGTGGGGCCAGCTCTCCCACACTGCCAAAGAAAGGGGTGGGGCCAGCTCACCCCAGGCAAAATCTTTTTTTTTTTTTTTTTTGAGCTGAGGATCGAACCCAGGGCCTTGTGCTTGCTAGGCAAGCGCTCTACCACTGAGCTAAATCCCCAACCCCCTGAATCTTTTTATGTATAACTCTTACATGCTTAACTTTTTCATAATAAAAATCAAAGATGAGGAACTGGAGAGGTGACTCATTTGGTATAGAGCTTACTATACAAACATAAGAACCTAAGTTCAGCTCTGAAGGACCCACATAAAAATAAAAAATAAAAAATAAAACAGGCATTGTAGCATAAACTGTAATTCCAGCAAGGAGGAAGTAGAGTAGAGAAGGGAGAAAGAATGTCTGGACGTCACTGGCCAGCCTGTTGAGCTGAATTGATGAGTTCCAGTTCAATGAGAGACCCTGTCTCAAAAACTAAAGTGGAGAGTGATTCTGGCCACACACACACACACACACACACACACATACACGGCGGAGGGGGGGACAGAGACAGAGAGAGACAAAGAGATAGAGAGATAGAGACAGGAATTAAATGAAACAATCAAATTGTGACTTTACCTTTTCAATGAGCTGTCACTACAGTCTCTGTCCAAGGAAACCACCAACCATCAGAATGTATTCTTTTTTTCCCTCCCTTTTGGTTTTTGGCTTTTGGCTTTTGGATTTTTGAGACTGGTTCCTCTGTGTAACAGCCCTGGCTGTCCTGGAACTCACTCTATAGACTGGGCTGGCCTCCAGCTCACAGAAATCTGCCTGCCTCTGCCTCCTAAATGTTCTGGGATTAAGGGTATGCACCACCCTCCCAGCCAGATTGTACTTTTGGAAAAGGATCAGATTAGAACTGATCCACCGGCTGCACTGGGGAATGGCTCAGTGGCTAAAGTACTCACCACACAATCATGCAGACTGGAGTTCAGGTGTCCAGGACCAACCTAAATACCGTGTGGACCAGGAGACCTGCCTCTAATGCGCGCCCCCCACAATGTGCTTTTTAAATCGTTCTAATTGTTTGAAAGTTTCATACATTCACATAATGCATTTTAGTCAGCTCCACCTCCCTCACCCTCCTCTCCCACTGGAAGCTCCACCCCCATCACCCTCCTCTCCCACTGGAAGCTCCACCCCCATCACGTCCTCTCCCACTGGAAGCTCCACCCCCCTCACCCTCCTCTCCCACTGGAAGCTCCACCCCCATCACGTCCTCTCCCACTGGAAGCTCCACCCCCATCACGTCCTCTCCCACTGGAAGCTCCACCCCCATCACCGTCCTCTCCGCTGGAAGCTTTCTTCTCAGCAAGTTCCCCTGTGGTCACTGAGTTTAGCTAGAGTCACTTCCCTGAGCGCAGGTGGGAGCTTATTTATTTATAGGAGCAGGGCAAGGAACCAGTGGCCACAGCGAAGAGAACAGCACTTCCTCTCCCAGCAACTGATCCTGGTGGGGGGTATGTGGCCCTACTGGCCCCTTTCCCATCCATGATACATTTAACATAGTGTCTGCTTCCTGACCTACCCCCGGAAATATGACCACCCAGAAGGAAAGAATTTGTCTCTGATTTAACCCAATTCTCAGAGAAATTTCTGTCAAACATCAGATATCCAATATTTGTTTAAAGAATACATTACATTTAGTAGTTGGGGAGATGTTTAGTATTGATTTGGGCGTGGGCTTGAGTTTGTTGTTTCTTTGTGACATGTTCTCGAGTAGCCCAGGCTGGCCTCAGACTCATCTCAGTAGCCAGATCTTTTTGACTCGCCCCCCCACACACACACCACGTGCTGGTTACAGGTGTACATGTACATGGCATCTAGCTGGTTCCCTACTGGGGACCCTATCCAGGGTTTTGTGCATGATAGGCAAGCATTCTCCTGACTTTACCACAGCCCCAGGTTCATCTGGTTATGTTTTAGGTTTTTGCAGGAAGATTTTTCTTGGGTTTTGGTTTGTTTTTGAGACTCAGGCTCATTATATTGTAATCCAGGTTGACCCTTAATCTCTGAACTCCAGATCTTCCTGCCTCAACACATAAATGTGGCAGCCAGAGGTCAGCCAAGGGTGTTCTTCCTCAGGTGTTGTACACTCTGTGTGTGTGTGTGTGTGTGTGAGAGAGAGAGAGAGAGAGAGAGAGAGAGAGAGAGAGAGAGAGAGAATTTTCAATTACATTTATTTATTTACTTTGTGCACAGGTTTCCATACACATGTGAGCCCACACAGGCCATGGCACATGTGTGGAGGTCAGAGGGCAACTTTCCTGAGTTGGTTCTCCTTCCACGTAGGTCCTAGACTCAAACACAAGTCATCAAGCACAGTGGCAAGTACCTTTGACATGGCCTCTCACAGGACCTGGAACTCAGAGACGCTCCAGGAATTGCCTGTGTCCACTTCCTCAGTGCTGGGATTACAAGTGCATTCCACCTCGCCCAGCTATTTCCTGAGTACTAGGAATGAGATTCACACCCGCATGTTTTCACAGAGGCACTCTATAGACTAAGCCATCTCCCAGCCCCGTGACATCAGTTGCTTATCACAGTATCCCTTTGGGAGAGGCCCTGACATGTTCCCCCTTTTTCACAAAGGAGAAAACTTCTAAGCCACATACCACCTCTAGCCCCACCCACTCTCCCCAGCAGAAGAACCTGCTAGCTTAGTTAACAAGCTCCCAGAAAACTGTTTGAGCGCTCCTGACCAATGTCAGCTGAATTCACATCAAGGTGTCTGACCAACACTTTCAGGTCAAGGTCACACCTAAGGAGCTTTTTCAGGATCCAGTACAGTCCTGAGACACTTGCCTGGGTTCAGTGTCTTCCTCATCAGGAGAAACCTCAGCCCTGAGCCCATAAGAGACAGAGACCAGAGCTGGAGGAGAGGGGGCAGCTCAGTCAGTAAACTGTCTGCCTTGTAAGCATGAGGACCGAAATTGGGTCCCCAGTAGCTGCACTCAGAGAGATGGTTGGTGGGGTGCAACCGCAATGCTGAGGTGAGAGACACAGGTGGGTTTCTGGGGCTTTGGGGCCAGCCTGCAGTACTTAGCAAGTTCCTGGCCATTGAGAGATCCTCTTTCAAAAAAAAAGGTGGATGACAGCTCAGTAGATAAAGGAGCTTGCTTTAGTCCCAGGCCCCACACAGTAGAGAGAGAGAACCAACTCTCACAGGTTGTCCTGTGAGTGGAGCTCAGAGGGATCTCTACTCTCTATGCCAGCACCCCAAACACACACTGTAACTAAATAAAATGCAATACGCTCTTTTAAAAGGTAGATGGTGCCTGGGTAACAACACCCCGAGTTGTCCTCTGATTTCCACAGGCACAGAGAGCACAAGCTCTGAAGAGAAAGTCCCGGCACCTAGGAAACCCGGCCCCCAATGCCGAAGCCACAGGGGATGGAGCTGTCCTTCCCAGCCCCAGCCTTGCCCAGCACTGTGGTGGCCATTGACTGGATTTCTACACACAGGAACTGAGGCCACGGGAATGGAAAGGAAGGAAGGAAGGGAGATAGCGTGGGGATCAAAATTTATATCCCTGTCCAGGGCTGGATGCCACCACCATCATGGACACTGGTGGATACAGCAAGCTGGATACTGCAGTCGAGGAGGTCCCCAGAGGTATGAGCAAAGAGATTACCTCGTTGTCGTCCTCCATGAGTCCCTCTGCTCTAACGTCGGGGGGGGGGGGGGGTGTTGGGGAGAAGAGACAAGACCATGCAGGAGACACCAGTGTATGGACAGGACTGCAGAATGGTGGTGTCTGCACCCTGGGCGAGGACTCTCCAGGATCCAAAAGGCTGGATCCTGGACTGGGGAAAGGTATCCCTTGAGTCTCCCCCAGGAAACCAGCCATAGGCCCAGTTACACTGGCATCATAATTCTAACTCTGTCACTTAGGGACCACATGGTGGTAGGGAGGGTGATTAAGCTATCTGTACCTCCACCCTGGAGGAGTCAAGAATCCATCCGTGTTCTACTAGGGCAGTTGGGACGCTGGGAGTACTACAAACAAAGAATTTTCTTCCTGGTCTTGGCTTTCCTGGTGGCCACAATGCTATGGGCTCTCGTTCTGAGCACCCTATTGTCCAAGGGTGAGTGATTCTTTTTACGTGTACATGTATGTGCCTGTGTGAGGGTGTGACACGCGTGTACAAGTGCCCACAGAAGCCAGATGGCATCAGCTCCCCTAGAGCTAGAGTTACAAACAGTCGTGAGCTATCTCATGTGGGTGCTGAGAACCGAACTCAGGTTCTCTGGAAGAGCAGCTGGCTCTAACCCTCTGAACCATCTCTCCAGCCCACGGGAATGGCCCTTTAACTGGGACAAGGTGTAGGCCGCCGGCAGGGGAAGGCACAAACCTGTTCCCTCTGTGTGCACCAGATGGGGTCCTGGATGTCAGGGAGCATAAACTGGGGGTTCTCAACCTGTGGGTCTCGACCTTGCAGTGATGAAGTAGCAACGACAATAATTTTATGGTTGGGGTGGGGGAGTCACCGCAACATGAGAAACTGTATTAAAGGGTTGAAGCATTAGGCAGGTTTACTGGTGTAAACCAAACATGTACCTGTTTGGTTCTGTGTGATGCATGTCTCCTCTCCGTACCCGAGTGACCTGTGCCTCTGTGGATACCAAAACACGGGTCCTCACACCCTCTGGGAAGGCGGAAGGTTCCCAACTCCTGCTGCTTCTCTCTGCAGCCTCCAGCCAGCGCAGGATGCTGCTCAGCCACCAGGACCTGCTGAAGACAAACGGTGCGTGCGGAGCTGCCGAGCAAGGCGTCTGCGCCCCCTGGCGGTAGGAGGTGGGACTGCCGGGGAGCCAGAGACCGGATAGTGAATAGCTGAGTCCCGGGAAAGGGGGCTGATCCTGCATTGGAGAAGGGTCCCCTGACCTAGTGTGTGTGTGGCGGGGGGGTCATTCCAGCCTCAGAGCAAAAGATGATGTTGAGTGCCCTGAAAGAGGATGTCGGAGCCTGCAGGAACTGCTGTAAGGAACGGGCTTGGTGGAGGCTTTTGAGCTGTGGGGCTGGGAAACGGGACAGGTGGGGTGGCAGAGGCACGTGGGGGAGAGGCGGGCTGGCCTCAGAAGGTCGCCCCATCCCCACATAGGCTCCGGGATTAAAGCGCAGTTGCAAGCCACACTCGCTGAGTTTAAGGACACACAGGCAAAGCTGATGGAGCAGGAGAGCACCCTTAAAGAACTGCAGGAGCATGGTGAGACCTGAAGCTGAGCACAACCCCCTCCCTGACCCCTGACTTTCCCCGACCCCTGACCTTCCACGCCCGCCCGACCATAGCCACACCCCTTCTCTGCAGTACAGTCCTGAGTCCTCAGGTCCCTGATGATGGAACCTAGGGCTTCACATGCTAGGCAGGCTTTCCTCACTGTCCCCCAGCCCCTTGCTGGGGGATTCTAGGCAGATGCTCAAACACCAGCCTCGTTTTACATTTTATTTTGAGACAGGGTCTCACTAAGTTGCCCGGGATGAACTTAAACTCTGTAGCCCAATTTAGCCTTGAACTTGCAATCCTCCTCTGCCTCAGCCTTCAGGAGTAACTGAAACCACCCCACCCAGACGGAAGTTGTTCTTGACCCCAATACCAACCATGAACTGACAATGGACATAGACCTTGACCTATATGTAAGTCCCAATCTTAACGCAGCTCTAAATGTCCACTGTTCTGACCCTGTAGTGACCCAGGGCTTGGCTAAAGCAGGCAGAGATCGTGAGGACATGCGCAGTGAGCTGCTCCAGGCGCTGGAAGCTGTCAGGCAACAGAACAGTGAGCAAGGATGGGGGGAGTGGACCCTGCCTGGGGCTTTCAAGGCTTCAATTTCCACCAGACAAGCCCTTTGACCTAAACCGTGTTTCTTCGGTGTGTAACACCCTCCATGGCATTCCAGTGGCCCCATTCCATAACAATCCATCTCTCTGACTCTCACCACCCAACAGGAACCTGTGAGCAGTGCCCCACATCGTGGTTATACTTCCAAGGCTCCTGCTATTATTTCTCTGAGACACAGGCTATATGGGGCACAGCACAGAGCTACTGTTCAGGCCATGGTGCCCACTTGGTGATTGTCAAAGGCCCAGATGAGCAGGTATGCAGCTGGGACTTGGCAAAGGAGAATCAGAGTTCACCTGAACTGATGTGGTCCGGGATGTCAGGCAGACAGACTTGGCCAACTGGCATCTCCACTCCCTTCCAGGGCTTCCTGAGTCAGCATACACATGGCAGAGGCTACTGGTTGGGTCTGAAAGCGATTCGCCGCCTTGGCAAGATTCAAAGCTACCAATGGGTAGATGGAGTCTCACTCACCTTCAGGTAAAGAGAAGGCTCCAAGAGAGATTTGAAAAGAGAGTTAAGTTTGATCCTAAGGAAAATGTTTTTGGATATGTCTAAAAGACTAGATTCCTGGGAGAGGATTGTTGCTGATGCTTTGGTGGGTGGGTGTATATGGTGCTGTGCACACCCATGTATGCTCATGCAAAGGCTAGGAGAGAACTCTGGATATTCTGTTCTACCATTCCTTGCTTTATTCCATTAAGACAGGGTCTCTCAGTGAACCTAGATCTAGGTTGACTAACAGCCAGAAAAACCCAGCGACTCTCCAGTCTCCAAACCCCACCCTGCTAGGATTATAAACACATACACAGCCACACCTGGATTTTTATGTAACTAATTGGGATTTGAACTCAAGTCCTTATGTTTGTTTAACAAGCATTCTTTTTCACTGAGCAATCTCCACTGTCCCTAAACTAACTTTTTAAGAATGGAAAAGCTAGATCCTGGGAATTGGCTAAGAGTTAAATTCTGAGCCCTTACAAATGTACACTGCAGATATAAACTCAAATGAGACATTTAAGGTATCTATCCCAGAGCCAAGCAACAAGAGAAGGAAAGCTGAACCCTAGGTCTATCGTCAGCCCAGACTCACAGTAACAACCCCCCCCCCAAATGAACCACCACAGCCACTGGAACTCTGGAGAGCCCAACGATTCCAGAGGACATGAGGATTGTGTCATGATGCTACACTCGGGGCTGTGGAATGATGCACCGTGTACCAATGAGAAGGATGGCTGGATCTGTGAGAAGAGGAGCAGCTGCTGATGCTGCCCAATGTCCCAGTGCCGTGCCCATTGCCTCAGGGTGAATCAGAAGTGTGGCTCGTGTTCCTTGAGCCCACCACCGAGGTTTTTTTTTTCTTTCTAATGCACCATTACTAGAACCACTCAACCTCACCAGTGAATGCTTTGGGGTCCCCAGCTCAAACTCACAAAATACCCTAAACCTCCCAGCTAACCTGACTTTTGTCAATTTCAATATCCCTGCTCTAAAGCTTTGGTCATCCGACCCCCCACCTACCTTCCTAGACAGTGTTAGAGCTATTGTACCTTCCTGTATCCTCCCAGACTATCCATCTGACTTGAGCTGTCTCCACAGAGAGAAGATCAATAAATGTCTGAGAGATGAATCTAAGCTCTGAGTCTGTGTTGTTAGAGAAGAGTGAGTGATCTTGCTATCCCACAAGAAACATACAAATTAAAAGTAATTTATTTTTTCCCAGGAAAGGTGTTCCAGAACCCAAACTGGGCTACAAGCAAGACACTTGGCCAAAATGGCCAATGTCTTTCATCCCTAATGTAAGTGATGACTTCATCTCATCCC
Source organism: Onychomys torridus (assembly GCF_903995425.1). Taxonomy (NCBI): domain Eukaryota; kingdom Metazoa; phylum Chordata; class Mammalia; order Rodentia; family Cricetidae; genus Onychomys; species Onychomys torridus. The sequence continues at coordinate 704,268 of NC_050459.1, read as the reverse complement.
ATTGGCATGATTGACTAATTGGCACAAAAAGAAAGAAGGAGGTCCAGAAGATATGGGCCTTTGTCAAACTGACTACCTTTGATATTAAAAAAGCGTTCTCACAATTCTCATTTCTTCATTATGAAATTTTTAATCATCCTCCATTTTTTAAGAGGTAACCCTAACCACCATTATGGAATCAGGACAATGATCTGGTTTGTTTGTTTTTTTCCAGTGGAAGGGGTCATTGGGCATAGCAGTCAGAGTACCCCTCCAATGGGGCTATCTAAAAGACTCCAAAGTATATTGATGGTTTCATTTGTATGACACTCAGGTGTAGGGAGGAAAGGAGGCCCTTGTCTGGTGCCTGGACAGAGATGTGAAGGAGAAGTGAAGATTCCTAGCATTAGAAGTCTGAGGCTGGGCCAGGTGGTGGTGACACATGCTTTAATCCCAGCACTCAGGAGGCAGAGGCAGGCAGATCTCTGAGTACCATGACAGCCAGGGCTACACAGAGAAACCATGTTTTTTTAAAAAAAATGTCTGAGGCAGGGAACGAGGAGAAATCACAACAGAGATACTTTTAAATGTCCAAATCAAAATCCATTAAAATAGTTTGAAGGCTCACAAGTGCCTCCATCTATGGTGCCCACTATAGGGCTTCTTTGGCCTCTAAGGCTGGTCTCCAGAGTGCCAAACCTTGGGTCTGCTTTCAGATGCTGTGATAGCTGTTGTGACTAGAATCACAGTGCAAGCTAACTCACAGATGGCTTCTAGACAGGGAGAGAGAGGAGAAATTCAAGCATCACTTGGTTTTTAGGTTAAAAGAATAGTGGACCTCACTGTCTTGGTTCCAGATAGGCACTGCAGTGTTGAATTGAGCCATGGTCTGAAGTCTCTGGTATCTGGGAAACATTCTCCCTATTAAGAAGGCAGTCATTCGTGATTTACATGTATTGGAGAGTACAACCTCTTGGACTATAACAGAAACACCAGTCATTTCAGTCTTTGGTTGTTCTTTCCTGACAGGTGTTTAAGACCATATAGATGGCCAAAATCAATTGCTTCTTTTTAACTGTCAAGACCAGTTAAGGATCTTGCCATCAGGAGTCACTGGGGCTTGAAAGAAAACTCTAGGCTCACCTAGACTTTGTTTGACCAGCTGTTCTGTCTGTGTGAGGGTAGCCAGAGGCCTTGTTGACCACTGCTTCACTTGGAGACATAACTTTCTCTGTGCTGACCCTCCTCTTTATAAACTGGACACTGGTTAGAGCCACTGGGCAGGGTCTCCATGGCCTCTGTGAACAAAATTACAGAACATTTTTTGAGAGATACCCTACAGTCCACTGAGACCTAGATGACTTTTGAGGGCAAGGGAAGCAGTATTCTCCATTTTAATCCTTCTGATCACATCAGTGCAGCCTTCAGTATGGTTATTGAGCACTCAGCAGGTACTTCTAATTACTATGTAACATTTAAGTAAAGCTTAGACAAAAAACAAACACATTTTACCTCCATTGATTTATTAAGCAAGGTTCAATGTATTGAACTTTAAACTTTGACATAAATGTACTGAACTTCAACCTTAGAAATTTTAATATCATGCATGTCGTGTTACATCTCATCTTTAACATACCTTAACTAACTTACTCAGACCTTCATAACTCAAATAAACTTTCTAGTTTTTTTTTTCAATATCATAGGACATAGTAACAGTAAGAAATTTATCATCTGTTGTGAGAATTTGGGAGGGGAGTAACTAAGCGATGCCTACCCTTTCCTTATAAAGTCCCAATGACAGAGTTTTAGTCACCAAAGTCCACCATGGAGAACCAATGAATTTATTGGACTTACTAATGGGGAATCAAGGTGTTTACTGGGCTTACTTATCAGCATGGATGACAGATGAATAGGTAACCCAAAAGTGGCCTCTCTGAGAAGTCTTCACCCAGCACGGATGATGGCTTTCTCACAGCTGCATGGGTGGATCTCTTGCTCCCTATCCATTCCCAGCTTATATACTCTAGCAGTTTCCCAAGGACAGTGGACCAAGTGAAATTAAGGCAAAATTACATACAACTGGGCTGGAGAGACAGTTCAGAGGTTAAGAGAACCGACTGCTCTTCCAGAGGTCCTGAGTTCAATTCCCAGCAACCACATGGTGGCTCACAACCATCTGTAATGAGATCTGGTGCCCTCTTCTGGACTGCAGTTATACATGCTGTATACATAATAAATAAATGAATAAATCTTTTAAAAAATTACATACAGCTGGCTATGAGGAGTGACTGGATCCTCAGATGGGGGTCCAGTGACCCTGCCCATCCCCCACTTCTAGGAAGGAACAGCAATAGTCGAGAAGCTCAGCTGTGATGATCTGTTGTAAGCAAGTACAGTGGACATGATGAGGATGGCAGATGTTCAGCTCAGAAGGCAGTGCTGGATGATACCACCTTAATAAAGCAAAGTTGAATCTGAACTACAAACTTGGGATATAATGTAGTAGTATTAACTTATACATACTGTTCAACTAGGGGCTTTGTGTGGTCCCAGGTAAATCTTACAGAAAACATAGACAATCTTTGTGTAGTACACAGAGTGACTTACTGTAATGGTGCCTTTGGTTTTGAATGAGTGTAAATGCTGGGGGATATCTTTCTGTATGCTGTGAATATATGTTGTTGCCATTGATTACTAAATAAGCTGCTTTGGCCTATGGCAAGGCAGCTTAGAGATAGGTGGGAAATCCAGGGAGAAAGACAGGAAAGAGAAAGGCAGAGTCTGGGGAGAGACGCCAGCCTGCCGCCCAAGGAACAACATGCTAGCAGATCAGTAAGCCACAGAACACATGGCAAAGCATAGGTTAATAGAAATGGGTTAATTTAAGATATAAGAGCTAGCTAGCAAGAGACCTTATAAATAGACCATACAGTTTGTAAATAATATTAAGCCTCTGTGTGTTTACTTGGGTCTAAGTGGCTGCAGGACCTGATGAGACACAGGAAAACTTAGTAAGTAAGAAGCAGACAGAGCATCAGATACAGAGCAAAACATCATCAAACTGATGTTTGCAGTATCCAGAAGAATTCAGCTAAGGAAGTACTGTTAAAGCTATGGCAGGAGGGGCTGGAGAGGTGTTTCAGCAGTTAAGAGCACTGGCTGCTCTTCCAGAGGACCTAGGTTCAATTCCCAGCACCCACATGGCAGCTCACAATTGTCTGTAACTCCAGTTCCAGGGGATCTGACACCTTCACACAGACATGCATTCAGGCAAAACACCAATGCACACAAAATAAAAAATAAATTAATTGAAATTTTTTTTAATAAAAAACTATGAGAAGAGGTAAAAGAACTTGGAAAAGGGTGGGCATTTGCTTTCCTTAGCTTGTCCATGTAAGTGTAGCTGGAAAGTAAAAACAGAAGCCAGGATAGCAGAGTTCAGTGGGACAGAAACAAATGCACACAGCCAGCATGGGGGAAAAGGAGTCTCAAGGAGGGAAGAACATGCCGGGCACAGTGGCAGACACCTTTAATCCCAGCACGTGGGAGGCTGAGTCAGGTAGTTCTCTGTGAGTTCAAGGCCAGCCTGGTCTACAAAAGGAGCCAGGGCTATTACACAGAGAAACCTTGCCTCAAAAAATTAGGAGGAGGAAGAAGAGAATGAGAAAAGAACATTATATCTCAACAAGATAAACCAGGACTGGAGATGCTGGGCAGAAAGATCAGGCATGAAGCCCAGAACAGCCAGCATCTCTAGCCTCTAGCCCGGGCAAACTAATTTCTCTTTGCCTCCAACTGTTGTAGTCGCCCACTGGCAGCAGCTTGTCTAGCACTTGGCCATCTATCCTCTGGCTCCTGGTTAGACCTTGATGCTTTCCCAACTTCTCTCTCGGCTGTTGCAAATTCCCATGAGCTTTCCAAGCGTAGCTATCTCAAAGTGTCGGCTCCCTTTAGTAGTTGGCTAGATACATGGCTAGGAAATCTTTTAAGTCCCTCGCACACAAGAAACCAGTAAATGCACCATGCAAAACAATATGTAAAACCCACCATGAAGTCTGGTATTGCCTCCTTAGTCTGATATAAAAACACATTGACCATATGGAAATACAGCTCATGCTGGTGTCCTCTGGATCTCTCATTTCTGAGATACAGTTACGCATCAGAAAGATAAAACACAGAATAGAAGAAGACAATGGGAGAAGATTAGGACACCTGAGTGGATGCCTGAGATTCAAGAAATTTGAAGAGTGCATTGGTCCCCTGAGAGCTCAATGGTATGAGGAAGTTTCGTGAATGATGTGATTTTGATTCATAACATGTGATGCATTAGCCAAGATGGTGGTGAAGTCACATGGTTTTCACATCTTGGTGATATAACTCACCAAGATGGAGGCCAAGTCATATGGCTATCTCCATCTTAATGAGACCACAAGCCAAGGTGGAGAGCCACACATCTCACAGATTCAATGCAGACAGTTATCTCTTCTCTTAATAAATAAATAAATAAATAAATAAATAAATAAATAAATAAATAAGGGCTGGAGAGATGGCTCAGTGGTTAAGAGCACTGGCTGCTCTTCCAAAGGTCCAGAGTTCAATTCCCAGCAACCACAGGATGGCTCACAACCATCTGTAATGAGATCTGGCGCCCTCTTCTGGCCTGCAAATAAATAAATCTTAATAAATAAATAAATAAATGAATGAATGAATGAATGAATGAAATAAAAGAAGCACCAAGTTAGGATAAGACAGCACATGTGGGACCACTAGGAATGTGGACCAAAAAAAAAAAAAAAAAAAAAAGCAAAACAAAGAAATAGAGGAAGGATACAGTGACTTTGGCACCATTTTACCCCACCTGAGCCTGTCTTGACTGAGTTTGGTGGACACTGGACATAGAGGACCCTCTAGGCAGGGGGAGGAGTTGGACCCCCCTCTGTCTCCAAAAATCTGTCTCCTTAAGAACACTTTTTACATAAGTTATTTCCCATCTGGCATTGTGAGAATCAAGCTATCAGAGGTTCAGCTTCCCTAAAGTGAGGTTCCTTGGGCTCTGATAACCATCAGAGTTTCAGCTTCCCACAACAGAAGTTTTGTTTTGTTTTTGTACTCTGATTTCAAGAGCTTCATCTGTCTCCAATCAGTCTCCACATGGGGAAGTGTTCTGGGTTAAGCGTTTCTTAGCAATCATAAGTCGCTAAGGACACCCACAGAGCTATGGATCAGGACTCCACATCTGCTTGGTGTCAGCCACACTTTCTCACTCACCCCCTTTTATTTAAATTCCAGGATGACACACCAAAGAAGTGCTCTGCATTTCCTACCTTGGTCTTATCCAGAAGAGTTAACTGGCTGCCACAGCATTTTCTTAGACCCTCCTGCATTGCCAAGAGACTTCCCATCTTTAGTGATCTTAGTGAGTGTTGTTCACCCAAGATCCTGGAGACCACAACAGGTGTGGCACCTTCCCCAATGTTGTGGATGGATTTGAAATCCTGAACAAGCCCAAAACTGTCAGAAAAAAAATAATCTCAATGTCTCATGAAGGAACACACAAACAAAGAGGAAGTAATTTGCCAAGGTGATGTTGTTATGGTTTATTACATGGGGAGACCCAAGAGTATCCTGCACATGCAGGGAAACATGCTGGCATGCTGGGCAGATGCAGGGACTGGCAGGTGACCCACTCCATGTGGGCATGGTGGTGGGGCAGCGGGTGGATATTCACAACCCAGGTGCTACATCCACACAGAAAGTTTATTATAATATACATAGAGAGAGAGAGAGAGAGAGAGAGAGAGAGAGAGAGAGAGAGAGAGAGAGAGAGAGAAAGAGGGAGGGAGAGAGAGAGAGAGAGACAGAAAGAGGGAGGGAGAGAGAGAGAGAGAGGAAGGGAGGGAGGGAGGGAGGGAGGGAGGGAGGGAGGGAGGGAGGGAGGGAGGAAAAGAGCGAGAGAGGTCGAGGGATGCAAACTTTGTGGGAATGGAGGGAAAAGAGAGAGAAAGAGAGAAATGGATGGAGTTTTTCCTTAAAAAGAGACTTATACATCAGGACACAGGGTGGCACCAAGAGGTGGGATCAGAATATTAACAGATTTTTCTTTTCAAAAAGAGAACACCAGAGACCAAACCAGGCTAACCAGCACCATACTTGACCAAATGGTCTCCTGTCTTTTCTCACTAATACGTAGTAACTATATCTTACCCTATTAGTGGGAGGCTGACGTTACATCTGACAAGACTGATTAATCAATGCAAAGGAGAGGGGAGAGGCTCAGAAAATATGTGCCTTCGCCTATCCAACTACCTTTGATAGAAAAACAAACCAAACAAACAAACAAATGTTTCTCACAATCTCTTAAAAGCTTTATTCTAGAGCCTTTGTTGTGACCCACTCACATGATTACTGACCCCTGTAGGTACTCTGTGATATCCCCCAAATTCAGTGGGTAGCCTACACTAGACCAAGAGGGCTTGAAGATAGGAACCATTTCCCACTCTGCACTGTTTCCTCCTTGACCCTTGCGCAGCACAAGACTGCATTCAGAGAGTGCAGGAACATAAACAGGTCTTAGATTGTCTGTATCTCGATTTCATCCTCAGTTGGTTACAGCTGGACACAGAAATGTGACCAGGCATATAATGGAGGAATTCAAGGAGTAAAACTCAATGAGAGGATGCATTCAGTTGTAAAGGTGTGTGGTCAGAGCTCCACATAGGTCGTCCTCCTAAGTTACACTCGACTTTATTTTTTGAGACAATCTCTCACTAAACCTAGAGATCACCAATTCAAACTGACTGGCCAGCCAGCCCCTGGGATCCAGCTGTCTCTGCCTCCCCAGTGCCAGTGTTATAGGTACACACTACCATGGTAGGCTATCTGCTAAGTGTCCTTAACACCTTTTGATCTCTTTGTAGGGGGCTCTGAGCTGCAGCATGGAGCACACTCACAATCCTAGCACCCCAAAAGCAGAGGCAAGATGTCTGTGGATTTGAAGGCAGCCTGGACTACATAATATGAGGCTTAGATGAGACTCTGACTTACAGAAATTTAAAAAAAAAAAAAAAAAAAAAAAAAAAAAAAAACAGAACAAAACCAAACCACAGAAGGAACTGCATTCCACAAAAACACATGCAATCAAACACACGTTACCACTGCTTCCTGTCTCTCCCCATTATCTGCCTCAACTTCTGGTTTCACTTCCTGTCTTTCTTTTCAGCTTTAAACCAAACAACTCCAACTCCACCTGGGCTGCAGAATTACACAAACTCTGGGATAAAAGAAAATTCCTCCTGGAACAGCCGGGATGCCCATGCTTTGCCGGCGGGAGGGTTTGTTTGCCCCCCTCTTTTCTCTTTTACTTTCATTACATTTGTTCTTTCAGGCTGACAAGATAGCTCAGCAGATAAAGGTGTCACCAAGCCCCATGACCTGGGTTTGAGCCTTGGGTCCTACACAGGGGGAGGAGAGAATGGACTCCCCAGAGTTGTCCTCCGACCTCCCAAGGTGTGCCCCCCATAAATAAATAAATAATAAAAGATCGATTTTGTTCCTTGACAGTTTCAAACATGTACATGTGTGTTTTGGTCACTTGTCTCTGAATTCCTTAAGTCTCTTTAGCCCTCCTCCCCTCCCTGCAACTACCTTTCCCTCATGCGTGGCTTTTGTTTTATTTTGTGACCTGCTGAGTTTAACCAGGACCATCTGTGTGGCCATAGGTTCAGAACTGTTAACTGCTGGGGCCTGATGACCTCAGAGGTGGATATGTCATGGAAGACAATATCTTCCTCTCTCCCAGAATTGGACAATAGCCAATAATTCAGCAGAGAGTGATAGGGTTCTGTGAGTGTCCCCTTGATTCATGATTGACTATTGACAGGCCAAGTCTTGTGTAGACCCAGTGCAGTTAACTTCTGCTGCTATGAGGTCACAATTACAGTGTGAGGTCCTGACTAAGTGTGAGGTCATGACTACAGCATGAGGTCATGACTACAGTGTGAGGTCATGACTGCAGTGTGAGGTCATGACTGCAGTGTGAGGTCATGACTGCAGTGTGAGGTCATGACTACAGTGTGAGGTCATGACTGCAGTGTGAGGTCATGTCTACAGTGTGAGGTCATGCCTACAATAGCCATGTCATGCCAAGAAGACAGCATTTCAAAGCCTTCTTCCCAGTATTCTTTTTTTTTTTTTTCCTGTTGCCTAAGCACTGGTAACTTCTTTTTTAAATCTTCTCTCATACAACAGATCCCGACCACAGTTTCCCTCCCTTCACTCCTCCCTCCTCTCAGTCCTCCCCCCTCCCCCCTCCCCTTACCCAGATCCACTCTACCTCCATTTCAACTTTTTTTAATTAATCTGATTTTGCAAATTCTTTTTTTTAACATCTTGACCTCAGTTTCCTCTCCCTCCTCTCCTCCCAGTCCCTCCCCATCACCTCCCTTTTCCCATCCACTCCTCCTCCTCTGCTTCTCTTCAGATTAGAGCAGGCCTCCAATGGAAAGCAACCAAACATGACATATCAAGTTGCAGTAGGACTAGGCACCTCCCCTCATATTAGGGCTAGACTAGAAACCTAGTAGAAGGAAAAGGTCTCAAAGGCAGGCAAAAGAGTGAGAGACAGTTCTGCTCCCACCATTAGGAGTCCTACAAGAAGACCAAGCTACACAACTGTCACATATATGCAGAGGGCCTAGGTCAGTCCCACACAGGCTCCCTGGTTCAGTCTCTGTGAGCACCCATGAGCCCCAATTAGTTGATTCTGTGAGTTTTGTTGTGGTGCCCTTGAGCTCCCTGGCTCCTACAATACTTCCTCCTCCTTCTTTTACAGGATTCCCCAAGTTCCATCTAATGTTCGGCTATGGGTCTGTGCATTTGTTTCCTTCAGTTGCTGGATGAAGCCTCTCTGATGACAACTGAGTAAGGCACCAATCTATGATTATAGCAGAATATCATTAGGAATCATTTCATTGCCTTTTTTTTTTTTTTTTTTTTTTTTTTTTTTTTTTTTTTTTTTTTTTTTTTGCCAGTCTTGTTTGGTTCTATCCTAGGTCTCTGGGCTATCCTACCTCTGGGTCCTGACCCTCCAGGCAGTGTCAGGGTGGGACTTTGGCATAGGTCTCAAGCTGGACCAGTCATTGGTTGGTCACTCCCTCAATTTCTGCACCACATTTACCCCAGCACATCTTGTTGGCAGGACAAACTGTAGATCAAAGGTTTTCTGGCTTGGTTGGTGTCCCTATCCCTCCACTGGAAGTTACAGAAGATGGCCAGTTGTAGTAATATATTGTGTACTCTGATAAAGCTTGCCAGAGGATCAGAGGACAGAGCCAGTCACTAGATTAGACATAGAGGCCAGACAGTGGTGGCATATACCTGTAATCCTATCATGTGAGAGGCAGAGATCTGTCTGGATCTCTGTGAGTTCAAGGCTACACCAGAAACAGAGCCAGGCAGTAGTGGCACACACCTTTAATCCCAGTACTTGGGAAGGACACACATCTTTAATCTCAGGAAGTGACAGTAAGGCAGAGAAAGGTATATAAGGTGTGAGGAAACAGGAACTAAGGCAGTTCAGCTGAGACCCTTTTGGGTAAGGACTCAGGATTTCAGTCAGAGGACTTGTGGAGTTAGTGAGGTAATAGGTGGTGGCTGTGGCTTGCTCTGCTTCTCTGATCTTTCAGCTTTTACTCCAATATCTGGTACTGGGTTTTTTTTATTAAAAGACCATCTAAGATTCGAACAACAGCCAATTTAGGCTCCAAATCCTCTACTGCTAGGAGTCTTAGCCAGAGTCACCCTGATGGGTTCCTGGAGATTTCCATTGCTTTAGGTTTCTAGTCATTCCGGAGATGCCCCTCAATTCCAGTTGTCTCTTCCAGTACTCTCTCCCTCCATGCTCCCCACACCTGACTGTAGCAAGCCACAAGAATATGAAATAGAAGTCCAGTTGTATATTATAAGCCATACCTTGACCAGACCAAGGGTCAGTCGAGTGGGAAGCCAGTCAGCAGGGGCTATTGGTGTTATGCAGCTTAATATTCAGTTGTGCCTTGCTATGAATTCCTTGTGCTCATAATTCTCCTAAAATGTGTATGTGTGTGTGAACCTGTGTTTCAAAACACCTGGATAAGTCACCTAGACAGAACTTTCTACCTCTGAGCTCCAGGCCCATCTTTAGCACTTGTTTTGGGCATCTGCCTTTAGCAAATACCCTCCCTGAGCTACTTCCTAAAATAGAATCAACACCAAAGCCTTAAAAGACAAGCAAGGAACAGAGAGCTACCAGGTCATCTGTTAGGTGCCTGAAACACATACCCTCCCAGGCTGAACTAAGGTAAAATATCCTTTCTGAGACAACCTCACAGGCCAAGTGCCTGCCCACTAGACAAGCGTTGTTTCTTGTGCCAATCAAGGCCTCCCCCTCTCTCACCACCCCAGAGAACTTCTTAGATCAAAGGGGTTTCCTCTCACCAGGCATTTCAAGCTGTGATGCAGATTGACTAGCTTCCCCCGCCCCCCTCTGTCAGGAAACTGGCAGCCGAGGGGAAAAGTGACAGTTTTAACTTTTAGTGACCTACAGACTTTCTCTACCCTATCACCTGTAAGTTTATAGCTGAACACATTTATGATAGACTCATAATGCCTTCACCTAGCCACAGTAAGGATACATTTCTAGCACATAAATTCCTTTTCTGATTTATTCCAACTGCTGACTCCACTCTTATCTCTCCCCTTTTGAGTTGTAAATAAAATGGCCAGGAAGACTCTAGTGGGACCCTACAATCTTGTGCTGTATAGAAAACATGAGGTGTTGCTGCTTGGGATAGGATATGGACCAGTCTGGAAAGAAGGAGAGAAAGAATGAAGGGAATTATGAGAATTGAGGGCGTTGAATGGGTGACTGAATGATGGTAGCAGATGAATAAATGAATTGGACCAAAGAGCTTCATGAATCTGGATTCATTCCTACACTGATGGTAGCATCTCTCCTGAGCCCCTGGAATTGTATAATATTAAGTCTGAACCATTAAATATTATACAAAACCTGACCCCTCCTGTTACCATTCCCCACATGACCCATTCACCCTCAACATCTCTTGTATTTCCCCTTCCCAGGGAGATTCATGCTTCCCCCTTCAGCCTTCCTTGTTATTTAGCTTCTCTGGGTCTGTGGATTGTAGCATGGTTATCCTTTCCTTTATAGCTAGTATCCATTTATAAGTATATACCATGTTTGTCTGTCTGGGTCTGGGTTACCTCATTCAGAATGATTTTTTTCTAGTTCCATCCATTTGCCTGCAAATTTCATGATTTTTTTTAACAGCTGAGTAGTACTCCATTGTGTAAATGTTCCACATTTTCTTTATTCATTCTTTGGTTGAGGGACATCTAGGTTGTTTCCAATTTCCGGCTATTATGAATGAAGCTGCTATGAACATAGCTGAGCAAATGTCGTTTTGGTTTGGTGGAACATCCTTTGAGTATATGCCCAGAAGTGGTACAGCTGGATCTTGAGGTAGATCAATTCCTAACTTTCTGAGAAACCACCATATTGTTTTTCAAAGTGACTGTACAAGTTTGCACTCCCACCTGCAGTGGAGGAGTGTTCCCCTTGCTCTACATCCTCTCCAACATGAGCTGTCACTTATGATATTAATCTTAGCCATTTCAACAGGTGTAAGATAGAATCTCAGAGTCCTTTTAATTTACATTTCCCTGACAGCTAAGGATGTAGAACATTTCTTTAAGTGTTTCTTGACCATTTCAGATTCCTCTGTTGAGAATTTTCTTTTATATCTGTACCCCATTTTTAATTGGATTATTTAGTTTTCAGATGTCTAGATTCTTGAGTTCTTTATATATTTTGGAAATCAGCCCTCTGTCAGATGTGGGGTTAGTGAAGATCTTCTCTCATTCTGTGGGCTGCCATTTTGTCCTGTTTACAGTGTCCTTTGCTTTACAGAAGCTTTTCAGTTTCATGAAGTCCCATTTATTAATTATCAATATTAGTGCCTGTGCTATTGGTGTTCTGTTCAGGAAGTGGTCTCCTGTGCCAATGCATTCAAGTCTTTCTCTTCTATCTCGTTCAGTGTATCCAGATTTATGTTGAGGTCTTTGATCCACTTGGACTTGAGTTTTGTTCAGGGTAATAGATATGGATCTATTTACATTCTTCTACATACCAACATCCAGTTATGCCAGCACCATTTGTTGAAGATGCTTTCATTTTTCTATTGTATAATTTTGGCTTCTTTGTCAAAAATCAGGTATTCACAGGTGTGTGGGTTTACATCAGGGTCTTCAATTTAGTTCCATTAATCCACCTGTGTGTTTTTATGCCAATATCATGTAGTTTTTATTACTATAGCTCTGTAGTAGAGCTTGAAATCAGGGATAGTGATACCTCTAGAAGTGTATTTATTGTACAGGATTGTTTTAGCTAGCTGGAATATTTTTGTTGTTGTTGTTTTTGTTTTTGTTGTTTTGGTTTGGTTTGGTTTTTTGTCCATATGAAGTTGAGTATTGTTATTTCCAAGTCTGCGAAGAATTGTGTTGGAATTTTGATGGGGTTTGCTTTGAATCTGTAGATTGCTTTTGGTAGGATGGCCATTTTTACTATGTTAATCCTAATGATCCATGAGGATGGGAGATCTTTCTATCTTCTGATATCTTCTTCAATTTCTTTCTTCAGAAACTTGAAGTTCTTGTCATACAAATCTCTCATTTGCTTGGTTGGAGTTACCCCCAAGATATTTTATATTTTTTGAGACTATTGTAAAGTGTTTTGATTCCCTGATTTCTTTCTCAGCATGTTTATCTTTTATATATAGGAGGGCTACTGTTTTTTTGTTTGTTTGTTTGTTTGTTTGTTTGTTTATTTGTTTGTTTAGTTAATCTTGTATCCAGCCACTTCACTAATGGTGTTTATCAGCTGTAGGAGTTCCCTGGTAGGATTTTTGGAGTCATTTATGTATACTATCATGTCATCTACAAACAGTGATACTTTGACTTCTTTCTAATTTGTATCCCCTTGATCTCCTTTTGTTGTCTTATTGCTCTAGCTAGAACTTCAAGTCCTATATTGAATAAGTGTGGGGAGAGTGGACAGCCTTGTCTTGTTCCTGATTTTAGTGGAATTGCTTTGAGTTTCTCTCCATTTAATTTGATGTTGGCTATCAGCTTGCTGTAAATTGCCTGTTATGTTTAGGTATGTTCCTTTTATCCCTGATCTCTCTAAGACTTTTATCATGAAGGGGTGTTGGATTTTGTCAAAGGCTTTTTCAGCATTTGATAAGATGATCATGCGGGTTTTTTTTCTTTCAGTTTGTTTATATGGTGGATTACATTGACAGATTTTTATAGTTGAACCATCCCTGCATCTCTGGAATGAAGCCTACTTGGTCGTGGTGGATGATCTTTTTGATGTGTTCTTTGATTCAGTTTGCAAGTATTTTGCATCTATGTTCATAAGAGAAATTGGACTATAATTCCCATTTTTTTAAACTTTGTGTGGTTTGGGTACCAGAGTGACTGTAGCATCATAAAATGAATATTGGTGTTAACTCTTCTTTGAAAGTCTTGTAAAATCCTGTACAAACACGGTCTAGCCCCCAGGGTTTTCTTGGTTCAGAGACTTTTTTATGTAATTTACTCATTTTTATTTTGTGTGCTGTTGTGGCACAGGTGTGTGGGTTCACATTGGTCTGTTGAATAAAGACTCAGATGATAGAGAATTACATGTCCACATGGTTGGGCTTGCCAGGCGGACCGCCTAACTATTTCCAGTTCAGAATAGCCATCTCCAGGTCAGACATCTCGTGGGACCGGGACTCTGTGGCTTTACATGGTTGTGTAAAGTGCGCAAGCAGCCATGTAATCTACACGCATGCGTGGAGTACCCACAGGAGTTCCTGTATGCATGCACGGCCCAACCTTTAAAAAGCCGGAGTCATCTTGCATGAGCCCCCTTATCTCCTCACCCACATGTGTTTCACTCAGGCCTGTCACCTCTATCCTCTTTAATAAAACTCTTCTGTGATCTTGTCGTGTTTGGGACGTGTTCCTAGCGCCGCTTAAATACTAACATCAGAGGCCTTTAAGAACTTTAAGAATGAATCTAGCCTTTCGAGGCTTCAGGAGGATTCAGCCTCTAAGGATTGAAACACTTTCCCGTCACCCAGGGCATTTTTATTTTTCTCCATATTTACCATATTTACACTTGAGCCAGTTGATTTCCATATGCTCAAAACAATCTCAAAGAAGCTCCCAAAAATACAACACTGCCTTTAATCCCAGCACTTGGCAGGCAGATCTCTCTGAGTTTGAGGCCATCCTGGTCTCTGGGTTTCCTGAACCAAGCTTTGCATAGGCCTTTGTATCCTTGGGAGACTCTGAGACAAGATTCTCATAGGGAAACAAGAGAAACAAAAGGTGTGTGCTAAACAAAAGATGGATTAGAGCTAGGTGCCACTCTCTGGAGCCATAGTCCAGTGGGAATGCTGCCACAATGTGCATTGGGGCTTTGCCAGCATGTATGTCTGTGTGAAGGTGTCAGATCTCAGAATTACAGGCACTTGTGAGCAGCCATTTAAGTGCTGGGAATTGAACCCTGGTCCTCTGAAAGAGCAGCCAGTGCTTTTAACTGCTGAGCCATCTCTCCAACCGCTGGTTGGGAGACTTTTAATGATTGCCTCTATTTCCTTAGGGTATATGCATCTATTTAAATTGTTTATCTGACCTTGATTTAACTTTAGTAAGTGGTATCTATCAAGTAAATTGACCATTTATTTTACATTTTTCCAATTTTGTGAAGTACAGGTTTTTGAGGTATGACTTAATGATTCTTTGGATTTCCTCAGTGTCTGTTGTGATGCCCCCTCTTTTACTTCTGATTTTGTTAATTTGAAAATTCTCTCTCTATCTTTTAGTTAGTTTGGATAAAGATTTGTCTGTCTTGTTGATTTTTTCAAAGAATCAACTCTTTGTTTCATTGATTCTTTGTATTGTTCTCTTTGTTATTTTTTCACCCCGAGTTTGATTATTTCCTGCTGTCTACTCCTCTTGAGTGTGTTTGCTTCTTTTTGTTCTAGAAACTTCAGGTGTGCTGTTAAGTTGGTAGTATGAGATCTCTCTAATTTCTTTACGCAGGCAGTTAGTGCTATGAATTTTCCTCTTAGCGCTGCTTTCACTGTGTCCCATAAGTTTGGGTATGTTGTGCACTCACTTTCATTGAAGTCTAGGAAGTCTTTAATTTCTTTATTTCTTCCTTAACCTGGGGGTCATTCAGCAGAGAGTTTTTCAGTTTCCATGGGTTTATGGGCTTTCTGTTGTTTCTGTTGTTGAAATACATCTTTAATCTATAGTGATCTGATAAGATACAGGGGGTTACTTCTTTTTTTTTTTCTTATCTGTTGAGACTTGCTTTGTGACTGAGTGTGTGATCAATTTTGGAGAGGGATCTGTGAGTTGCTTAGAAGAAAGTACATTCTTTTGTGTTCGGGTCAAATGTTCTGCAGATATCTATTAGGTCCATTGAACTCATAATGTCTGTTAGTTCCATTATTTCTTTTTTTATTTTCTGTCTGGATAACCTGTTCATTTATGAGAGTGGGGTGTTAAAGTCTCCTACTATTAATGTGTGGGGTACAATGTGAGATTTAAGCTTTATTAATGTTTCTTTAATAAATGTAGGTGCCCTTGCATTTGGGGCATAGATTCAGAATTGAGATATCATCTTGGTGGATTTTCCTTTGATGGGTATGAAGTGTCCTTCCCCATATCTTTTGATTAATTTTTGTTGGAAGTCCATTTTGTTAGATATTAGAACAGCTATGCCAGTTTGCTTCTTGGGTTCATTTGCTCAGAAAAATCTTTTTTCAACCTTTTACTCTGAGGTAATGTCTGTCTTTGAAGTTGAGGTGTGTTTCTTGTATGCAACAGAAGGATGGATCCTGTTTTCATATCCATTCTGTTAGCCTGTGTCTTTTTTATTAGGGAATTGAGCCCACTGATATTGAGAGATATTAATGACCAGTGATGGTTAATTCTTGTTATTTTGTTGGTGGTGGTGGGTCTGTGTGTGTGTGTGCACATGAACGTGTGTACATTTCCCTCGGGAAAATGGCGGTTTATAAGGGTAAAAGGGAAAACTCATGTTAAAATGAGGTATTTAATTTTAATTGGGCATGTAAATTAGGGCAGCCAAAGGGGGCTTTTGATTGCTGAATTTTAATACTTTGATAGCTGGACATTGGTCGTCAGCCTCAGGAGGAGGAAGTGGCCAAATAAGGGAATACACCCTGGTGGCTAGCTTTAGGAATGTAATCTAATGATTTCTAGCAAGGCAGAGGGAATGGGGGAGAGGAGAAGAGCCATGCTCGCCACACTTGACCTGGTCAGAGTCCCTTCACTTAGGTTTTATCTTTTCGTAGTGTCCCAGATTTCATGGGTGTTTTGTGTCAAGAATTTTTTGTTTAACATTTTCTTTGACCTGTGAATCAGTTTCCTCTCTCGTATCTTCTACGCCTGAGATTCTCGCTTCTGTCTTGTGTATTCTGCTGGTGATGCTTGTGTCTGAAGTTCACGTTTACTTACCTAGATTTTCCATCTCCAGGATTCCCTCAGTTGTATTTTCTTTATTGTTTCTATTTCCGTTTCCAGGTCTTTAACAGTTTTATTCATTTCCTTCACCTGTTTGTTTGTGTTTCCTGGATTTCTTTAAGGGATTTATTCATTTCCTCTTTAAGGGCCTCTATCATCCTCCTAAGATGGACTTAAGGTCATTTTCTTCTGTGTCAGCTGCGTTGGAATATGCAGGATTTACCGTAGTAGGACAGCTGGGCTCTGGCGGTAACATACTGCCCTGGTTACTGTTGATTGTGTTCTTACACTGGCGTCTAGTCATCTGGGTTTGGGGTTGTTATCAGTTTAGATGTTGATTTCTGAGTTTATCTTGGTTAGATGGATGTTTTTGGATATTTTTTCCCTTGGTTTCTGTTTCCTCTCTGGTCTTCTGGCCCCAGTGACCTGTGGTTCTGGTGACCAGAGGTGTGTGGCCTCAGGGGTTCTGGGTACCAATTTGCTCTCTGGGGTTCCTAGTACTGGCTTGGTCTCTGGCACAGTAGGGGTCTTTGGCCCAAGTTGTGGGGCGAGATATAGAGCCCAGGGGAGGGGGTGCTGTTGGGAACTGCTGGGCGGGCTTTAAGGGGTGTTAGCAGGCAATGGGCAGGGTCTTACCTGAGGCTTCTAGTACCAGCATGGTCTCTGGTACAGCAGGGAGTTGTGGGCCAGGAAATGGAGCCCCGAGGAGGGGTCCTGCAAATATTCTTGCTCTTAAATTCTTTATCTTCTGGGATGTTCCCTGGACCTCCTAGGGGAAGGTGGTGGGAGTATTGGATGATGCAGGAACTGGGGGAAACTGCTTGGCAGTTTCTCTGTAACATTAAGCACTGACTGTAATAACAGAACATGTTGTACGAATTTCTTTTTTCGATTAAAAATAAAAAAATAAAAACCAGAATGCTGGGGAAAAAAGGATGGTTCAGCAGATAACAGCACTTGCTGGGAAGGCATAAAGACCTGAGTTCAAGTCCCCAGCACCCACATAAACAGTGGGCATATTCATGTGTGTCTTAATCCACAGCCCTATGGGGGGTGGAGACATGGAGGAATCACTGGGGGTCTCTGGCCTCCAGTCCAGCTCTAGGCTCAGACCCTATCTCAAAGTGACAAGGTAGGAAGTGACAGAGCAGTGAACTCAGTGTCATCCTCGGGCCTCCACGCACATGAGCACAGATGTGTGCACAAATACCACACACATGCACTCCTGCACATACACAGTCTGCACACAGACACAAGATTGCTTACAGTTTTTTACAATGTAAAAGTTCCCATCAACCCTGACACTAAGAAACAGAAGCCTCCAGCCAGGAAGATGGCTCTGTGGGTGAAGTGCTTGTCTTGCAAGCATCAGGACATAAGTTCAATCCCTGTAGTGGGTAGCAGTTCCAGCTTTGATCTGGAAGTTCCAACCCCCATTGAGGCTTCGGTAACTGGCATGCCTACAAGGTGGGGCCGAGAGAGGACCCTGAAGACCCAAGATCTGGATGCGCCAGTTCTCTTGGTTCCTGAACCCTGGACGCTGGAGGTAGATCGAGCAGAGTTCTCCAGAGAACACCGCCGGACTGCACCACACCTTTCCCAGACCCTGTTAACTATCCCTTCACTTGTAAGTTACCCCACAAAATAAACCTCCCTTTTAACTATGCTAATAATTAATAATAATTAATAATTTCACCAATAAATCCCCAGCATCTGTATTTAAAAACTGAGCTGGGCAGTGGTGGCGCACGCCTTTAATCCCAGCACTTGGGAGGCAGAGCCAGGCGGATCTCTGTGAGTTCGAGGCCAGCCTGGACTACCAAGTGAGTTCCAGGAAAGGCACAAAGCTACACAGAGAAACCCTGTCTCGAAAAACCAAAACAAACAAAAAACAAAAAACTGAGTGTGGTGTCATGTGGTTGTAGCCCCAGCGCTGGCAGATGGAAACAGGAGGACCCCTGGAGCTTGCTCATCAGCCAGCCTGACCTAATGGATGAGTTCCAGGTCTGGGAGAAACAATGTCTCAAAAACCAAAGTGGATGACTTCTGAAGAATGACGCCTGAGGTTGACCTCTAACCTATGACGCCTGAGGTTGACCTCTAACCTCCACACACAAACTCACATGTACATTATGACCGTTACTTTTTGTCAGCTTGACACAAAACAGAGTCTCCTCCAAGAGAGAACCTCAATTGTGGAGCTACTTCCATCAAACTGGTCTCTGGGCATGTCTGTAGGACATTTTTCTTGATTGACAGTTGATGTGGGATGGCTTAGCACACCGTCAGTGGTACATCCCTGGGCTGGTGGTCCTGGGGTCTATAAGAAAGCAGGATGAGCAAGCCTTGTAGAGCAAGCCAGTGAGCAGCACCCCTCCACGGCCTCTGCTTCAGTTTGTGCTTCAAGCTCCTGCCTTGTGCTTCTACCCTGGCTTCCCTCCGCCGTGAGCTGTGGACCCTTTCCTGCTCCAGGCTGACCTCGGCCAGTGTTTTGTCACTGCAACAGATAAATGAACTGGAACATGCACCCTCTCACACATATGAACCCATGTGAACATACACTCACGCACACCACACAAACACGCTCTACATACATCGAATATATTACATGTACACACCGAACCATACAGGACAGATAATCTACTGTCTCTAGACCCTTCGGCATGTTTTTGAGCTTTACCCATTCCATGACATAAATCAATGTTTTGCCCTTTTGGTTGCTGAGTCATATTCCATTGAGTGACTGGACCACAACTGAATTATCTAAGTACCTGTTGATGGATGTTTGGGTTGCTTATGGTGTGAATTAATATAAATTAAGCTTCTGTGGGTGTTCTTTTACAGTTTCTGTTGCTATAACAAAACATTTGAGACTGGGTAATTTATAAAGAATAGAAATTTACTTGGTTCTGGGACCTGGGAAATCCAAAACCATGGTGACAATATCTAATAAGGGCTTTTATTAGAGTTATTTATTCATTTCTATTTGGGGGTTGTATGCAAGTTTTGTATACATGTTTGCATTAATTAGGAAGTCCATGGAGGCCAGAAGAGGGCATCAGGGTTACATGTGTTTATGAACCACCTACTGTGTGTGCTGAGAACTGAACTCTGGTCCTCTGAAAGAGCAGAAAGTGATCTTAACCACTAAGCCATCTCTCTAGCCACATCCAAGGGCCTTTTTGACTCATGTATTCACCTGTTTTTTCTTTACTCAAAATACCTAAGGCTGGACACATTCTAGAGAAAGGAAAAGGGCTGAGGTGATGCTCAACAAGTAAAGCGTTCGTTGCATAAGCGTGAGGACCTGTGCTGGGATTCCCTGGACCCACAAGAAAACTAGGCACGTCAGCGAACATCCTTATCCCCAGTGTTGGGAAAAGTGGATGGATCCTGCTGGTTTGCAGCCAGCCAGCCCAGGCAGAACATCAAGCTTCAGTTCAGTAAGAGACCCTGTCTTAAAAACTAAGGTGGAGAGGGGGTGAAGGGAACACCTGACATTGACTTCTGGCTTCCACATGCACCTGTGTGGAGAAGTGTGCCCATGTACACATCCAAACACATGTGTTCACACACACATATACACCACAAAAAGGATAAGTAAATAGATAATAAAAATTGCAATTTTAAATTTTCCCCCAAAACAAAGAAGTTTGTTGGGCACATTTTGGGAAGGTTAAAATTCCAAAGAACATGGTTCAGCTCTAGTCAAAGTCCCTTGGCCATATCACATCATGGCAGACAGCATCATAATGAGAATGTATACATTAGTTATTTTCCCACCATTGTGACAGCACACCAAATAAGCAGCTAAATAAAGGAAGGATGTATTCTGGCTCACAGTTCAAGAGTTCAGTGCATCATGATGAGAACATCATGGCCACAGTTAAGGCAGCAGGGACCACCAGTGATCATCACATTCTATGTTTTATTCAGTTCAAGACCCACTCCATGGAATGGTGCCACCCATATTCACAGTTGGTCTTCCTACCTCCGTTAACCTGATCTAGAAACCTTCTCACAGACATGTCCAGCGCCTTGTCTTTTGAGTGCTTCTAGACCTTTTCAACATTCAATGGCAACCATTACATTCAGTGCTTGACTTTATAAGGAAACTGCCAAACAGTTTCTCAAAGTTCCTTCACCATCCAATGCTCCCAAGACCTCCCCCTTGGAGGTTCAGGGAACATTCCAGAAGATGAAGAATTTAAGAGCAGAAATATTGGAGAAAAGGCTGTAAAATGCTGTCTTCTTGACATGACATGGCCATTGTAGTCATGACCACACACTGCAATCATGACCTCACATTGTAGTCATGATCTCATACTATAGACATGACCTCATGCTATAGTCATGACCTCACACTATAGATATGACCTCACACTGCAGTCACAACCTCACACTATAGTCATGACCTCACACTGTATGCATGACCTCACCCTGTAGACATGACCTCACACTGCAGTCATGACCTCACACTGCAGTCATGACCTCACACTGTAGACATGACATCACACTACAGTCATGACCTCACACTGTAGACATGACCTCACACTGTAGTCATGACCTCACACTGTAGACAGGACCTCACACTGTAGTCGTGACCTCATAGCAGCAGAAGTTAACTGCACTGGGTCTACACAAGACTTGGCCTGTCAATAGTCAATCATGAATCAAGGGGACACTCACAGAACCCTACCACTCTCTGCTGAATTATTGACTATTGTCCAATTCTGAGAGAGAGGAAGATATTGTCTTCCATGACATATCCACCTCTGAGGTCATCAGGCCCCAGCAGTTAACAGTTCTGAACCTATGGCCACACAGATGGTCCTGGTTAAACTCAGCAGGTCACAAAATAAAACAAAAGCCACGCATGAGGGAAAGGTAGTTGCAGGGAGGGGAGGAGGGCTAAAGAGACTTAAGGAATTCAGAGACAAGTGACCAAAACACACATGTACATGTTTGAAACTGTCAAGGAACAAAATCGATCTTTTATTATTTATTTATTTATGGGGGGCACACCTTGGGAGGTCGGAGGACAACTCTGGGGAGTCCATTCTCTCCTCCCCTGTGTAGGAGCCAAGGCTCAAACCCAGGTCATGGGGCTTGGTGACACCTTTATCTGCTGAGCTATCCTGTCAGCCTGAAAGAACAAATGTAATGAAAGTAAAAGAGAAAAGAGGGGGGCAAACAAACCCTCCCACCGGCAAAGCATGGGCACCCTGGCTGTTCCAGGAGGAATTTTCTTTTATCCCAGAGTTTGTGTAATTCTGCAGCCCAGGTGGAGTTGGAGTTGTTTGGTTTAAAGCTGAAAAGAAAGACAGGAAGTGAAACCAGAAGTTGAGGCAGATAATGGGGAGAGACAGGAAGCAGTGGTAACATGTGTTTGGGTGTGTTTGGGGGTTTTGGGGGGTGTTGTTTGTTTGGTTTTGGTTTTCTTTGTTTTCTTTTTGGTTGTTAGGTTTTGGGGGGTGTTTTTTGTTGTTGTTTTATTTGTTTGATTTGGCTTAGTTTGGTTTTTTTGAGACAAGGTTTCCCTTTGTAGCACTGGATGTCCTAGAACTTACTCTGTAGACCAGGCTGGCCTCGAACTCACAGAGATCTGTCTGCCTCTGCCTCCCGAGTGCTGGGATTAAAGGTGTGCTTGACCATCCCCGGCTGGTAACGTGTTTGATTGCATGTGTTTTTGTGGAATGCAGTTCCTTCTGCAGTTTTGGTTTTGTTCTGTTTTGCTTTTTTATTTCTGTAAGTCAGAGTCTTATCTAAGCCCTGTGATGACCTCATATTATGTAGTCCAGGCTGCCTTCAAACCCACAGACATCCTGCCTCTGCTTTTGGGGTGCTGGGATTGTGAGTGTGCACCACCATGCTGCAGCCCAGAGCCCCCTAGAAAGAGATCAAAAGGTGTTAAGGACACTTAGCAGGTTACCTCCCTGCTTGTGTGAGGAGAGCAGCTGTTAACATGGATGTGCAAGCGTCTCTGTAGTAGGATACAGAATCTTCTGGGTACATGTCCAGGAGTGGTTCCACTGGATCCTGTGGTAGATTGTACAAGTTTGCTTCTATTGCTGTGATAGAACACTTAGCAAAAGCAACTTGAGAAAGAAAGAGTTTATTTGGCTTGCAGATCTCAGTCAGTTGACCATTGAGGGAAGCTGGGCAGGAAAAACTCAAGCAGGAGGAAAGGCAGAAACCATGGAGGAATGCTGCTTACTGGTTTGTTCTCAAGTTCATGTTCAGCTACCTTTTTTACACCTTCCAAGACCAGATACCCAGTGGTGGCACCATGTACAGTAGTCTGTGCCCTCTCGTATCAATAAAAAAAATCAGGAAAATGCCACATATACATGCCAAAGGCCAATCTGATAAAGACAATTCCTCAACTGAGGTCCCCTCTTCCCAGGTGACTCTAGTTTGTCAGGTTGATAAAAACTAGCCAGCACAACTGACCTCCTGTCAACCTGACACATAAGCATAACACTGATAAACCATAACCTTTCCTTTCTTGTATATCCCCAAGATCTCATGTTAATATCACAATATAAAAATTAATATAACTTTAAAAGTTCCACAGTATTTAAATTTTTTCAACTTAAAAGTCAAAGTCTCTTTTAAAATCCAAAGATTCTTAACTGTGGGATCCTGTAAAGTCCAAAATAGATCAAATACTGTCTTAGTCCAAGAGGGAAGAACCAGGTCACAATTACAGGATGATCAAAGAGGGTCAGTGCCCAATGTTTGGTAATCATGATCATCTGGGCTCCATAGGACTTGGATTGCCCCACCTTTCCAGTTCTACCATTTGTAACATCCATAGCTTGTCTTGTAGGCTCAGGCCAACTCAGCTCCACATCTGCCACTGTCCTAGTTATTTATCCCACAGTTCTGACATTTTCAATATACTGGGGTTGCACCTTCCTCAATGGCCTTTCTAGCTTCTCACAGTGCTAAGCTCCAGCCATTCTCCATAACTCTTCAGTATTCCTGCTTTTATACCATTAAAGCCAATATACATGAGCTGTTCTTACACAACACCAAGTTCAGCTGCCCACTTGAGATACAGCCCTGGCCCTCTCTGAAACACAGCTTCTGTGTGCTGACCCTGAAGAAATACTCCCCAAAGATTCCACCTCAATGATGTTGGTCTCTTGTTAGATACTCAGCCACAGCTAACAAGCAACAAAATAAAGCCAAGGTTTCACTTCAGTGTTTCTGGTCTCCCCAGCTGACCAGAAATCACAGATTCTTCAAAGTATCACACAAACAGCCCAGACAGAGTCTTTGAAGACTCAAATGTCCTTCTAAACCCTCACTGCCAGGCCTCCATCGTCTGCATTTCTCTGAGCATTCTCATTTTCCAGTCTCCAACAGGATAGCCCTTTAGATTTGGAGCACTCAATGGCCTTTCCAGTCCAGAGTTCCAGAGTGCCCCCAAAAGAACACCTCGGTCAGATCCACTGCAGCAAGACCCCATTTTCTGGTGTCCATTTCCTCCCTAGTTTGGTTTCTTTGGTTGTGATAAAAATGTTTACCAAAAGCCACTTAGGCAGAAGAGTGCAGTTTGACATGCATGTTCTGATCACAGTTACCACTGAGGAATGTGGGCAGGGGCTCGCGTAGGAGCAGCGGCAGGAACCACAAAAGAATGCTGCTTACTGGCTTGCTCTTGGGCCCATGTTCAACTGCCTTTCTTTCACCTCTCAAGCCCACCTCCCTCAAAGGGCTGGGTCCTCACATGTCAACCAGCAATCAAGAAAAATGCCATACATACGAGCCAGTCCGGTAGAGGGAATTCATCAACTGAGGTTCCCTCTTCCCAAAGTGATTCTGACTTGTGTCAAATTGAAAAACTAATGAGCACACAGATCTAAATTTAAGTTTTTCAGAAACCTCCACGTTGATTTTCATAATGGCTGACCGAGATCACATTTTCTTCCCATCTCAGCAAGCATTTGTTGTCAGAACTCTTAAGTATTTACATTACATTATTTGTTTATTATTTAGCAGGGGGAGGCACAGGCCACACTGGGCGTGTGGGGTCAGAGAACAACTGGCGGGAGTTAGTTTTCTCATTCCACCCCTCAAGGCCTGTGGCTGGAATTCAGGTCGTCAAACGCAGCAGCTGATGCTTTTGCCCATGGAGCCTTTGCCAATGAATGCCCTTGGATGTCTTTCTGACCGGACTGAGATGTCAATCAACAGATGAATGGATAATGAAAATTTGATACATATATGCAACGGAAATGTATTTAGCTGTAAGGAAATATAACATCCTGAAGTTTGCAGGAAAAAAAAAAATGGGTGAATCTGGAAAGTGTATCAAGTAAGGTGAGCCAGACTAGAAAGACAGAATCTCCATGTTCTGTCTAACGTGCAGATCTCAGCTTGCAGTGTTTCTAGGTATTCATACAAGCAAGGGTGAGTGTGGGTGCAGGCTACAAAACAAGAATGGAAATCATGGGGGAAGCGGGGGGGGGGATTTCCAGGAATGGAGAGTGATAGGACACATGACCCACGTAATAGGAAAAGAGGGGGTGGTCAGCCAGACAGGAGACCAGAGGAGGAGGAGAATCAGCGAAATCAGCTCTAGTGGATGAATACCGAAGAAACTTCATGTGCTCAATTAAAAAAGGACGGCCTTGGGGGGGGGGGGATGGCTGGGCTGTGCAAGCCAGAGGACCTGAATTTGGATCCCCAGAATCTAGTAAGCACCTGGTGGGCAAGGCAGCCTGCCTGTAGTTCCAGCCTCGGAAGGAAGTCAAGAGATCCCCACAGCAAACCAGTTGGTGAGGTTTGCAGTTTGGGGGACATTTCCAGGAAGGGCCAAGAAATAGCTTCCTAGGGTGCCGTTTTGTGTGTTAATAAGTTTGGGTTACATGATTCACAACTGGAAGAAATTTTGTTTGTGTGTTTCATTCTTGGTAAATTTTAAAAACTTTTTATTTAACACACAATTTGTGTTTCACGTTATTTACAAGTTTGGGAGACAGCTTAGCAGATAAAAGTCCTCGCTGCACTAGCATGAGGAGCAAATAGATAAATTGGTGGTAAGATAAATTCGGAAGCTATGAACTGCAGAATCTAGCAAAATTTAGACTTTCCGAAGGTTTGAAAGTTGTGTCCTAATGAAATGTTGGGTTTCTGGTAAGGATTGCTGCTCTTCCTTTGAGGGCAGGCTGTAGTTCCAGTAGATGAGGGGGGAGCAAAGAGCGTGCTTGTGTGCCGAGGTTGCAAATGGAAACTTCTGGAAAAAGCAGACTCCCTTTGCCAGCATTTCTGACTGAGGGCAGAGGTATTGGAGAGTGAGGAGGGAGAGCAGGGTCAAGGAGACCACCTGCAGTTACCCCCCCACCCCTCACCCCCCACCCCGTGCAGAAAGCGATCCCACAGCAGTCCCCAGAGTGCCGCATGACCACCTTCTCTAGGGCTGAGTTAGTGAATCCTGGAGCCCTTGGGAGCTAGACAGGACTTCCTGCATGTGTCATCACAACACTGTCCCAGGAATGGCCTTGAGATACGGCAGTACGACATTTCTAGTCTCTTAGCTCTGTCCTCTTGACCACAGGAAACTCCCTTGCATCCCAGTTTCTGCTTCCTGGGAAGGCTGAAGCACCTGGGGAATCTCCCAGGGGCTTTCCAAATGGAGCACTGGCTACTCTCTTCAAGTTCTTGGTAGCCCCTTCCCTCATCAGACATGTCCCTCTGTCCCCCAGGAAGCCCAGACTCTTGCCACTCCAGAGCCCTGTCACAGACGCCTTGGATAAATGGATTCACAGAAAGCTAGGAGTTGGGAACCTGTGCTGGCTGGTGGCTGTGTGCGCTTGGACTCATGGCTTTGTCTCTCTGAGGCTCTTTTCTCCTATTCACCAGAGAGTATAACAATAGCATTAACCTCCCCAAAGTGACCCAAAGGGTACCCTTTGTCCACCTCCCTGGAGCCTGTGAGTGAGTGCTAGCTCATCTGGAAAAAGATGGAGATGACTGTTACTGGGAGAGGAGCTGGTGGGACCCTGCTCCAAGGGCAGTCAGTGCTGCTCCAAGGAAGGACAGCCACTTTCTTTAGTGGTGTGGCCAGTGGTAAGATGCCGGAGCTCCTGGAAATAACCCTCATCCATGCTCCTGTAAGAACCCAGTGAAACGCACTGGGTCACCAAAAACTGAGTGAAAGCAGATAGAAGGGGGTTAGTCTGGAAGAAGAAGAGGGTGAGAGGGAGCAGGATTGAGAGGAGAGGGCTGTGAGGTGACTGTGATCAAAATAACACCCATATATGTATGGAATGCCATAACGAACCCCTTTATCATATAGAATTAACACGTACTAATAAAAACCTCTTAAAGGCCTGGGGATGTGGCTCAGTTGGTAAAGTGCTGTCCCAGAATCTGCAAAGCCCTGGATTCTATCCCCAGCACCACATAAACCAAACATGGCAGTCCATGTCTCTCACTCTAGCACTGGGGAGATGGAGCAGGAGGATCAGAAGTTTGAGGCCAGCCTGGGTGGCGTAAGATCTTATCTTTAAAAATAAAATAAAATAAATGAAACCTCTTAAGGAAAAATACATAGAACAAATTCATAAAGTACACATTTGTGTACATGTGAAGTGCTTCAAATAATGTAACTTGTGTGTGTATGTGTGTGTGTGTGTGTGTCTAAGCAGAATAAAAAGAAGGTGAATTGATACAATGTGACAGCTGCCTCAGGCTTCTGCTGAGGGGGACTTCCTTACTGTGTGTGTGTGTGTGTGTGTGTGTGTGTGTGTGTGTGTGTGTACTCACAACTCCAGCTCCAGAGGATATGATATCCCTCTCTGGCCTCCAGAGTCACTTGCATGTGCACACACACAGAGAAAGAGTCTCTAGAAGGCTAGGCTGAAGACAAGGATGCAGGAAATTGGAGGAGATTTAGGTTGGCTGAAAGCAAGGGGTAATGAAGAGGAGGGATGAAATGAAACCTACAAACAGGATGAACGCTGGATGGAGCCAGAAAGCACACTAACCCCTCCTCCTCTGAAACAGTTCTGCATACAGCCAGCAGAGGGCACACGCGTTTGGGTAACGGCTTGTCCTTGTTTGTGTCTGTGGCAATGATAGGTGGTGTGTCTACACATCTCTGAGTTTTGTACGTGTGTTTGTATGTGCTCACGCACATATGGCATGAGTGTTTATCTGTGCGTGCATCATGTGTACGTGTCTGCCAGTACAATGCGTCAGTGACAAACTAACACAGTGCTATAATTAATCATGGTTGTGTACAATTGTGTGCTTCTGCTATGGTGTGTGTGTGTGTGTGTGTGTGTGTGTGTGTGTGTGTGTGTGTGTGTGTGTATGTTGTCTGTGTGTACGTGGTTATACCATGATGTCTGTGTGTGGAAGTACACTGTGGTTCTGTTGTGTTGAATGAGTGTTGTGTAGATATCTGTGCATTGCATCTGTGTATTCCTTAGTTATTGCTACAAGACACCCGACAAGAGCCACCTACGGAGGGAAGGCTCTAAAAGGCTCACAGTTCGGAATACTGTCCTCATGGTGGGGAAGTCTCCCCAACAGGAGCCTGAGACGGTTGGCACATTGTACCCGCCGTCAGGAAGCACAAAGACGGACCCTGGTGCTCAGCACACCTCCTTTTTATTCAGTTCAGACTCCTGCTTTTGAATGGTGACACCCACATTTAGAACAGGTCTTCCCACCTCAATTAACTTAATCTTGAAAAGTTTTCACAGACATGCCCAGAAGTGTGCTTTCATGATCATTCAAGTTGAGAGTCAAGACATCTATCACAATCTGTACGTGTGTGAGTATATATGTGAGTATTTTCACTGTGAGAAAAGAAAATATTTAGTGTGAGATATGCTTGGCCCAGTTGGGTCATATTTCTATGTATTTTCCTTTCTCTGTGTGTCTGTATGTATGAGTTATTTACCTCTAGGTTCCTGTGTGTAGATTTTTTTTTATTGTGTGGTGTCTATGATTTGTGTTGTGTGGCCACGCATGTGACTCTCTGTGAAGTCTTAGTGTGCTGTGTCAAAATCTATGGTTGGATTAGATTGTTCATCTGTATGTATTTATCCTTCTATACATGTAATGTGTCCCCTTGTGCTTTTATTGTGTGATGTCTGTGTATGTCAAATATGTCTGTAGTTTGGTAATACATTGTGGTTCCCTCCCCCCTCTCTCTCACTGTGTTGGGGACCCTACATTTCACATTCCACATTCCTCACCCTGCAGATCATAGCAGCCCTCATGTGTGCCCCACACTAACTCCTCAGATTTTGCCTTTTCGCCAGGGAACTGAGTTCCCTAAGAGGTTATAAGTGCTTGGACCCTTCCTGGGTTAAGCCAACCAGCACACTTCAATATCTACAGGAAGAACTCCAGTGTCCTCCTCTGTGTGGAGACATAGGTCTCAGGGGCACAGATAATGCTTGAACCACACCTGTAAGTTTGGGACAAACTACACAGCCAGTAGCTTTTGATGTGGAGTATATGGTGTCAGTGGAGGTGGAAGATACCTCATTTGTGGAGATCAGACATACCAAGTGTCTTTGTTGGGGTTTCTACACTGTGATAAAACATCATGATCAAAAGCAACTTTAAAAAAAAATAGAATTTATTTCAGTTTTACAACTCTCAGGTCACACTACATCATTGAGGGAAATTAGGGCAGGAACCCAAGACAGGAAGCTGGAAGCAGGAACTGAAGCAGAAGCCGTGAAGGAGGATGTCTACTGGCTTGCTCCTCATGGCATGTTCAGATTGCTTTTTTATATAAGTCAGGACCCCCTGCTTAGGGACGGTTCTGCCCACAGTGCCTTCCCACATCAATCATCAATCCAGAGAAGGCTTGACAAAGTTGCCTACAGGCCAGTCTTTGGAGGCATTTTGTCAGTTGAGAATCCCTCTTCCCGAATAACTCTAGGTTATGTGTCAAGTTGACATAAAGCCTGCCAGCACATCATGTTCATGGAAATGGGAGACATCATGTTTGACATAAAGCCTGCCATCACACCATGTTCATGGAAATGGGAGACATCATGTTTGTTGAGATTGGAAACTCCACAGCCATGGACCTGGGAGGTTCCGTGTTCATAGATGTGGACGTCATGTTCATGGACCTGGGAGGCTCCATGTTCATAGATGTGGACGTCATGTTCATGGACCTGGGAGGCTCCGTAATCATGGAGGTGGGACGTACCATGTTAATGAACCTCTAAGGGGGGCCTATGGTGATTCAAAACGTTTAGGACAAGTCAGGATCCAGGACATGATGAGCGAGGCCTCCCTTCTGTAATTCCAAATAGGAAAAGAGAACCAGTATTCCCTGATCTGGGGCCAATGTCTGTACAACTTCTTGTTTTCTCCCGTACCATTTGAGAGAGTAAGACCACAGAGGGAGGGGTGAGGGCAGTCATGTGCCCTGGCCAGCGGGGTTTCAACGGGGGTGACCCACCTGTGGGAGTGAATGAGAGACAGGCGACACGAGAGACGGACAGCAAGACAAGATTCTGATCAAGCTGCCAATCTTTATTTCTCTCTGCAAGGCTTATATAGCATAGGAGGGGAAGGGGCAGGAAGGAGGGAAGGGGAAGGGACGTGGAAGGCGTGCAGAACGTGGGAGACGTGCAGATCGTGCAACTGCAAGATGTCTGCTAAGGTCACTGGTCAGGGACCATTTGTTCCGTTGCTAGGCTACCTGACCATGGAATGCTCTTTACATTCGGTTGCCATGGCACCTGACTGTGGAATGTTCTTATCTTTGGGAGCCTCTGGTTAGTAAACAGGTGTTACTGCTCTGGAGAAGGGCAGTGGGCTTATGACTTGTTCTCTGGCTTAGCTAGTACTTTCCATGGTTCATGTTTGGTTCCTGAAATCTTGGTCCCTAACAGTCATGTGACTGTATCCCCTCCCAAAGTGTTCCCTTCTCCGAGGCAAGTCTTGGTGCCCCAGAGACCTGTGAACATAGCCCAACACAAAACCATAAACTTACTGCAAACATCATGAGAGAGAAACAGAGAGAGGCTCAGTTGGACAGTTTTTGAGAATGAACTTTGTAGATGACCTCTTTTGTAATGTCAGAAGGCTATTATGCTATGATGCTCTAGGGGAGACCCTGGACCTATCTCATCTACCCTCAGGGAGAGTCTGTCTTTCTCTTATCTACTTGCCTTTCTCCTTCCTTCAACTACTCTCCAGGAGGCCTTCTCTACACCTAGCCAGGTGGCATTCCCCTCTTAGGCTCCTCCTGCCGGCACTGACCCTGAGGACAGCCTCTTCCTTGGCCCCCATCACATTTGTTTAATGTCATGTACATGCGTGTGAGAGAGTGTGTGTATGTGAATTGTGTGTTTGCAGGAGCCAGTGGAGGTCAGAAGAGGACACAGGAGTTCCTAGAATTGGACTTAGAGGTGGTTGTGGGCTGCCATTAGGGGTGCTGGAAACCGAACCCGGGTCCTCAAGAACAGCAAGCCCTCTTCACGGCTGAGCTATCTCTCCAGCCCTAGGGGACATGTTTGGGGACAAGTACTCACTTTCTTTCTGTTGCTGTGATAAAAATATGTTGGCAAGGGTTGGGGATTTAGCTCAGTGGTAGAGTGCTCGCCTAGCAAGCGCAAGGCCCTGGGTTCGATCCTCAGCTCAAAAAAGAAAAAAAATGTTGGCAAGCCCTGACGACTTCTCTTTGTGAGGGTCCTGCCTAACACCATTCCTTTCTGTCAGCTGCTAGTCCCAGGAACATTTTCTACTTAGGATCCCCAGTGACTTCAAAGGACTGAGACTCAGGTAAGAGATCCTCACAAAGCTTCCTGTCCTCCTTACACTGTGTCAGCACTTAGTCTTAGTCCTGCAGCAGCCTGTTTACAGGAGCCCCCCACCCACCCAACTCCGTTCACTTGACACTCCACCTCTTGGTGCAGACCCAGGGTCCCCCGCCCCTTTCATCCCCATCTCTCCAGACTTATTCACTATGCTACTTCAGGCTGCTTGCAAGAGCCCCTCCCCCACCACACCTCCACTCGCTGGGAACTCCGCCATTTGATGTGGACCCTAGTCATCCACAGCCCCTCAAAGTCTTTTCTCCCAGCTCGTCTCCACTCTTTTCTGCCACCCACAACTTGAAGAAGCACTCTCCACCAGGGACCCCACAGCCCCAGCACTTGCCAGGATCCAGAGATAGTAATAGCAATCAAAGATAGGAACACATCCCCAACAAAGACAAGACCCAGATGTCAACGCTAGGAACACCTCAATCATCATAACCATTGTCAGATGCCTAGACACCAGCGCAAAAAGACAGATATGAGCAGGCTAGACAATAAGACTCCACCAGAAGCCAGTAACCCTGTTCCAGTAGCCCCTGAATTATGCAATACAGATGAAGAAAAAGATTAAAAACTTTAAAATAGCAATATCCAGTGTGAATATGTTCAAGGGCCTTAGAGCAGATTTCAATAAGTTCTTTAATGAAATCCATGAAAACACAAAGAACAGCTGAATGAAATAATAAAAACAGTTCAAGATGGGAAAGGAGGGGGCTGGAGAGGCGGTTTAGTGGTTATTGGAAAAAGTACAGAGACAACTAGCCAAACTAGTGGAAACACATGAACTGTGGACCAATAGCTGAGGAGCCCCCATGGGACTGGACTAGGCCCTCTGGATAAGCGAGACAGTTGTTTAGCTTGAACTGTTTAGGGGGCCCCCAGGAAGTGGGATCGGGACCTGTCCCTAGTGCATAAGCAGGCTTTTTGGAACCTAGTGCCTAGGGTGAGACACTTTGTGCAGCCTTGGTACAGGGAGGAGGGGCTTGGACCTGCCTCGACTGAGTGTACCAGGCTGTACCGACTCCCCATGGGAAACCTTGCCTTGGAGGAGGTGGGAATGGGGGGGTGGTTGGGGAAGAAGACTGGGGAGTGGGAGGAAGGAGGACAAGGGAATCTATGGTTAGTATGTAAAGTGAATAGAAAATCTCTTAATTAAAAAAAAAAAAAAAAAGAACACTGACTGCTC
Organism: Onychomys torridus; assembly: GCF_903995425.1. NCBI lineage: Eukaryota > Metazoa > Chordata > Mammalia > Rodentia > Cricetidae > Onychomys > Onychomys torridus. The sequence goes on along the minus strand of NC_050459.1, from coordinate 671,685 downwards.
TTCCAGAGGACCCGGGTTCAAATCCCAACACCCACATTGAAGCTCACACCCATCTGTAACTCCAGTTTCAGGGGACCTGACACCAATGCATGTAAAATAATAATAATAAATATAATAGTACTTTTTTTAAAAGCCAGGTGGCAGAGCCTTTAATTCCAGCACTAAGGAGGCAGAGCCAGGCAGGTCTCTGTGAGTTTGAGGACAGCCTGATCTACAGAGTGAGATCCAAGATAGGCACCAAAGCTACACAGAAAAACCCTGTCTCAAAAAAACAAAAACAAAACAAAACAAAACAAAAAAAAAAACAAAAAAAAAAAAAAAAGGACTGGAGAGATGGCTCAGAGGTTAAGAGCACTAGGTGGTCTTCCAAAGGTCCTGAGTTCAATTCCCAGCATCCACATGGTGGCTCACAACCATCTGTAATGAGATCTGGTGCCCTCTTCTGGCTTGTAAGATATGTACAGGCATAACTGTATACATTACAAATAAATAAATATATATTTGAAAAAAAAACATGAAAGCAGAAATAAAATCATGAAATAAACCCACACTGGGAGAAAAGTAGAAATGGAAAATTTAGGAAGTCAAACAAAAACCTCAGAGGTGAGCCTCACCAACGGAGTACAAGACATGCAAGAGAGAATATCAGGCATTGAAAACTAGATAGAAAAAATAGATATATCAGTCAAGGAAACTGTTAAATCCATATTTTAAAAAAATGAGAGAAGGGGCTGGAGAGATGGCTCAGAGGTTAAGAGCACTGGCTGCTCTTCCAGAAGTCCTGAGTTCAATTCCCAGCAACCACATGGTGGCTCACAACCATCTATAATGAGCTCTGGTGCCCTCTTCTGGCATGCAGACATACATGGAGGCAGAATGTTGTATACATAATAAATAAATAAATCTTTTTTTAAAATGAGAGAAAAAAAGGAAATCTGGGGACAGTGTGCAAAGATACATCTACAAATTATATGGAGAGGAAGGAGAAGAAACTTGAGTCTGTGGTTATACATTGTGTACCCTAATAAAGCTTGCCTGAGGATCAGAGGACAGAGTCAGCCACTAGATTCGACACAGAAGCCAGACAGTGGTGGCACACACCCTTTATCCTATCACTCGGGAGGTAGAGATCCATCTGGATCTCTGTGAGTTTAAGGCCACACTGGAAGCAGAGCCAGGAAGTGATGGCAGGGTAGAGAAAGGAAACAGGAACTAAGTCAGTTCAGCTGAGACCGTTTCTGGTGAGGACTCAGAGGCTTTCAGTCTGAGGAAACAGGATCCGCTGAGGAGTTGGTGAGGTGAGGTTGGCTGTGGCTTGCTCTGCTTCTCTGATCTTTCAGCTTTCACCCCAATATCTGGCTCTGGGTTTGTTTTTTTTTTTATTAAAAAACCACCTAAAATTCAAACAACATGGTTCAGCAGCACAGAAAATATTTTCTTCAAAAATCATAGGAGAAAATCTCCCTAACCTAAATTAGGAGATGCTTATCAAGGTACAAGAAGCATACAGAACACCAGAGAGATGGGACCAGAAAAAAAAGTCCCCTTGGCACATAATAACCAAACACTAAACATACAGAACAAAGAAAGACTATCAAAAACTGCAAGGAAAAAAGACCAAATAACATATGAAGACAGACCCATTAGAATAACATCTGCCATCTCGGTGGAGACCCTAAAATCCAGAAGAGCCTGCATAGATGTTCTAAAAAGAACACAGATGGCAGCCCAGAGTACTATACCCAGCAAAACTACCAATCACAATAGATTCAGCATGGGGAGGGGGCAGTCCATGATAAAAACCAAATAAGAAAATTCTACCTACCAATCCAGCTCTACAGAAGGCATTAAAAGGAAACCTTTAGTTGGAAGACATTAACCACACCCAAGAAGACACAAGTAATAAATAGTCCCAGAACAGTAAATCAAAAAAGCGGGCCCACACCATAATAAGAAAATAACAGGAATCAATAAATACTGTTAATTGATAACTCTCAATATTATTGGACTTAATTCCCCAATAAAAAGACACAGACTAAGGCAGGCAGTGGCAGTACACATCCCAGCACTTGGGAGGCAAAGGCAGGCAAATCTCTGAATTCAAGGCCAGCCTGGCCTACAGAGTGATAACAAGGACAGCCAGGGCTACACAAAGAAACCCTGTCTAAAAAATAAAAAGACACAGACTAATGGATTGGATATGAAAACAGAATCCATCCTTCTTCACCCAAGAAATATACGTTAACATCAAAGATAGACATCATCCCAGGGCAAAAAGGATGGGAAAAGATATCCCAAGCAAAGAGACCCAATAAACAAGCCAGAGCAGCCATTTTAATATCTGACAAAATAGACTTCAAAACAAAACTAATAAGAAGAGATGGGGAAGGATACTCATCAAAGGAAACATCCATCAAGAGGATACTGAAATTCTAAACATTTGTGCCCCCAACACAAGGCACCTAAGTTCATAAAGAAACACTGATACAGCTGAAATCATATCCTGACCCTCCCACAGTGAGTGTGTAACTTCAGTACCCCCACCTCACCAATAGACAGGTCATCCAGACAGAAACTAAATGTCCTCCAGACACCCCAGGACCGATGCACATGTGAACTCACAGAGACTGTGGCAACACACACAGGGCCTGTGCAGGTTCAAACCAGCTGGGGGTCTCGGCACTGAGAGTGGGAAGTGAACATGGGCTCCCCCCCCCCTAACAAAGAAGCTACCCACAATTGATGCTCACTGGCAAAGGAAAGTTTTGTTTTCTCCAATGGAGTCTCACTGGGTACATTACCCACACTTCAGGGCAGGCCCCATGCCTGGGAGCAGTTGACCAACACACAACAAACTCGGTGGTATTTTTGTAGACTTTTCATCTCATATTACTTTGTTGGGACAAGTTCTGTCTTACTGGGCTTTTGCTTATAGTTTCAATTTTAAAAAGTATATTGATGCCGGGCGGTGGTGGCGCACACCTTTAATCCCAGCACTCGGGAGGCAGAGGCAGGCGGATCTCTGTGAGTTTGAGGCCAGCCTGGGCTACAGAGTGAGCTCCAGGAAAAGGCGCAAAGCTACACAGAGAAACCCTGTCTCAGAGAAAAAAACAAAAAAAAAGTATATTGACAAAAATAAAATAGGGCTGAGCACTGTGACATACACCTTTAATCCCGGTACTCAGGCAAAGGCAAGTGGATCTCTGTGAGTTTGAGGCCAGGCTGGTCTACAGAGCTAGTTTCAGGACAACCATGGCTACATAGAAAGCCTCTGTCTCAAAAGAAGAAAGAAAGAAACAGAGAGGGGGGGAGGGAGGGAGGGAGGGAGGGAGGGAAGGACGGAAGGAAGGAAGGAGGGAAGGAAGGAAGGAAGAAGAAAGGACACAACTCCATCACTGTAGGGAAGTTCAGCAAGGCAGGAGCTTCCTAGTCACAGGGCGCTCACAGACGAGAGCAGAGAGAAACATATGTACTCAGGGTTGTCTGCTTGTCGTCAGCTCCCTCTCTCCACTGTTCTGCTGCTCAAGACTCTGCCTAGAGCATGATGCTGCCCACAGTGGGCTGAACCTTCCCACATCAAGTAACCATCGACACAATCCCTGATAGACATTCCCACAGGCCAATCTGATCTAAATAATTTCTCATTAAGACTTTCTCCCCAGTTGATTCTAGACTGTGTCAAAAGACTAACAATCACAGCAATCATAACAGGCCAGATGAAGGACCTCGCAGTACGTACGCGTCAGTGGGAGGCTAGGAAGGAAGTGCCAAGGTTAGGGATGTAGTATTCCATGCACACTGCCTAGGTTCACATGCCAGCTCTACCATCTAGGAGCTGTGCAAACTTGGACTTCCATTAGACAGCACTGATTTCCAAAGCATTGAGTTCCTCTGGTGGTTGTGAAAATTTTAAAAATTTAATATATATAAGACACTAAGAATTTTCCCAGGCCTGTGTTGCTTCTAAATTAAGTGGTGTCACATGACTGTCAGTATTTGAGTGTTTTATTGTTTTAACTTGGAGTTTTCATTTGTTCTGTGATAAGTTCTTTCTATGTAGCCCAGGCTGGCCTCAGACTCATGGTGTAGCCCAGGCTAGCCTTAAACTCACAATCCTTCTGCCTCCAAGTGCTTGGATTACAGACCTTCATAAACATCTCTCTCTCTCTCTCTCTCTCTCTCTCTCTCTCTCTGTGTGTGTGTGTGTGTGTGTGTGTGTGTGTGTGCGCGTGCGTGTGTGTGTGTGTGGTGTGTGTGTGTGTGTGTGTGTGTGACGAGAGAGAGAGCATACAGTGACGCATCCAGACTCGGCATTGATCATGCACCTCACCACCTGGCGGCCTAGCGCAGCCAGGCGTGCCTGAAGCTCGGCCACAGAGAAGACCCGGCTCTGGCAGTGCTGCACCAGCTCGGAGAAGAGAAGGGCAAAGGCGCTCAGGCTCACCTCGGTGCGTGGCCGCACCAGTGCGCGCTCCAGCAGCGCCGACTTCCCGCGTGTGAACCGCGCCTCCATGCTACCACCCTGCAGGGAGACCAAAAGTCAGTGTGATAATGGCCGAGAACCAGGAGGGGCTCCGGGACATCCACATAACCCATCTGCACCAGCGCTGGGCACTAAAGTGCCAAACGTGAGAAGGAAAGCCAGTACTCAAACTGCTGCGAAAATACACCCCGCAAGGTTTAGCAAGTGAAGCATAAACATCAGAGGGAGAGCTTTATAACCTTGCCAGCCAGTGAGGAAAAGAAGAGGACTGGATGGAGAAATGGCCAGCACTAACGCGCGTGTACTGTTGTTGCAAAGCACGTGAGTTCAGTTCCCAGCGCCCACTTCAGGTGGCTCACAACCACCTGGAACTCTAGCTCCAGAGAGAGTCCACGCCTCTGGCCTATGCTGGCACTGCACCCACACGCAGCAACTCACACTCAGACACATGGGCATATACATAATTAAAAGTAAAAAGAAATCCTTACACGGGACCAATGGGGGGGGGCAATGGAAACCACCCCCAAGTTGGAGACTCGAGAGATTTCTTATCATGAAAGGCACATGGAGCTGGGGATATGGCTCAGTCAGTATAGGGCTCACCCAGCATGCATGATATCCTGGGTTCAATTCCCAGCACTGTATAAAGCCAGGTACGGTGGCACACTTCTGCAATCCCAGGCAGTGGCAAAAGGATCAGGTGTCGGAGGTCATCCTCCGCTACATATGGAGTTTGAGACTCAACCTGGGCTACATGAGACCTTGTCTCAAAAGACTTGGAGAGATGGCTCAGAAAGCCTGGATTTTAAATTCCAGCACCTCACATGATGATTCACGACCATTTGTAACTAGTTCTAGATCTTCTGACCGCTGAGGGCACTAGCCACTAAATGATGCACATACATATATGCAGGCAGAACACCCATACACATAAAATAAACCTAAATAAAGAGTCTTCCTACAGAACTATCAATGGGGCTGGCAAAATGGCTCAGGAAGTAAAGACACTTGCCTAATAACCCCAGCGTGATCTCCAGAACCCACACAGTGGAAGGAGAGAGCTCGCTATCAAAAGTTGTTCTCTTTCCAGGCGGTGGTGGCGCACGCCTTTAATCCCAGCACTCGGGAAGCAGAGGCCAGCGGATCTCTGAGTTCGAGGCCAGCTAGGGCTGTTATACAGAGAAACTCTATGGGGGAGGGGGGGGTGTTGTTCTTTTACCTCCATGCCCACACTCAAACACACAATGAATAAAAGTAATCCTTTCTTTCTCCGCTTTCTATCACACGCCCCTCTTCTACCCTTGTCTCTGTTCCCTTTCTTCTGTCTCCTCTCCTCTTTCTGTCCTCTATCTTTCTCACCTCTCTCTCCCTCGCTGCCCACTTTCTCTTTCTTTATGTCTGCTTTGTATCTTTCTGTCTCTCACATCCTCTCTTCCTCTTTCCTCCTCTCTCTCTCCTCTTTCTTGTTCTGCCCCTCTTGTATCTCTCCCACACCCCTTTCCATCTCCCTCTCTTCCCATCCCCTCCCTTTCTCTCTCATGTATCTTTCTCACATACTTCTCTCTCCCTCCCTCTCTCCATCTCCCTCCCTCTCCCTCCCTCCTCTTCTCCTTCTCCATCTCTATCCCTCCTCCTTTGTCTCTCTCCCTCTTCTCTCTCTCTCTCTCTCTCTCTCTCTCTCTCTCCCCCCCCCCCCTCCATAGTGATTCAGTCCACCATAGCTTTGGTTGAGATCTAGGCTACACCACTTCCTTCCTTCTGAATTTCAAGAGTGCTGGTTGGCATCACTGAGTCTCCTACAGTTCATTTACCTGAGAAATAAAGGTAATAATAGCCTGGACTTCCCCGGGTTCTGGGGAGCACCCAAAAAAGGCATTGTGTGTGCTGTGGTTGCCCAGGTGGTGAGCCCATAATTAGGTCTGTGGAAATAGAAGCCCTTAGTGAACTGCTCACAAGGGAGAAGTGTCCCCACCAGGCTGGCCCTGCTGCCCTCTCCAATTGGCCCACACACATCAAGAGGACAAGGACAGACTCCAAGTTCAAGTGAGTTTGTGTCTATGTGTGGATTTCGTGTGTGGGTTTATCTGTGTGTCTATGTGTGGTGTCTCTTTGTATCAGGAACTAGCTATGGGTACTGGACAGCAAAGGCTCCTTGAAAGAAACTACCTTGGACTAAGCCGTGAACAAAGCACTGTGGGGAGCCCAGCTGACAAGCAGGAGCAACAGTGTAGACAGAATCAAGTGCATAGGTCTCAGCATAGGAGATTGGGGGGGGGTTTCGTTTGTTTTTTTGTTTTGTTTTGTTTTTGGGGTTTTTTTTTTGGTTTTTTTTTGGGGGGGGGTGTTTTTTTTTGGGGGGGTTGGTTTTTTTTTTTTTTTTTTTGGTTTTTTTGAGACAGGGTTTCTCTGTAGCTTTGGAGCCTGTCCTGGAACTCACTCTGTAAACCAGGCTGGCCTCGAACTCACAGAGATCCTCCTGCCTCTGCCTCCCAGTGCTGGAATTAAAGGCATGCGCCACCACTGCCAGGCTTAAAAGTATAATCTTAAGGGGTTGGGGATTTAGCTCAGTGGTAGAGCGCTTGCCTAGAAAGCACAAGGCCCTGGGTTCCATCCTCAGCTCCAAAAAAAAAAAAAAAGTATAATTTTAAGAAGTCAGAACAGGCCGGGGGATTAAAACTGGGTGTGGAGGTCACTGCGAGACCCTGTGTGATGGCTCTTCATCTTCACTACCTAGAGTTAGAATCACCATGGAAACACGCCTCCGGATTTCCAGGTAAGTTTAACTCAGGGAAGCCCCACTCAGAATGTGGGCACCACCCCCTTAGGGCTGACTAAAAAGGATGAAGTCATCTGAGCTCATCATCCATCTCTCTGCTTTCTGACTGTGGACCTAATGAGACCAGCTGCCTCACGCTCCTGCCATGTCCTGTGGACGGCCAAATACACAGACCTTTCTTCTTTGGTTGCTTTGTATCAGGTATTTGACTACAGCACAGTGAGGGTTGAGGAACGGAGAGGAGACAGGGCAGTCAATGTTTTCCCTAGCTGGCGTGTGCTCCAGCCCTGACTCCCCTGACTTTCCTGCTCAACCCATCCAGGAAAGCAAATGACTGACAGGAAGGGGCAGGGTGAGTCACGGCCACGCCAGGAGAGTGTGCAGAAAATCCTCAACCCCATATCCGAGCGGGGCGGCGCTGAAGGTGTCTATCTGTCAGAAAGGAAGTCGTCTCCGCGGTGACCCTCAACTACAGAAGAGATCCCCGCTGGGAGGTCGCACTTCCCCAATCTCTCTAAAAAGCTGCACGGACGGTGGGGAAGCCGGAGTGGGGCGGGGCGGAGGCGCAGGGAGCCACAGCTGTGGATGGAGACCGAAATGGAATCCGGGGTGGAAGGAAAGACTCCCCAGAGGTGCGGGGCCCTGTCGCGTCTCCAGGTGAAGCCTTCGTCACTCCTGGATCGGAGCCGACAGTCCGCCCTACACAGCATGTCCCAGGGACCGGGTCTTGGATCGGGATGGACCGTCCTGCTCCCGCGCCAGGAAGGAGACCGTGCAGAGCGCGCCACACGGCTGCTCGGCTCAGCCGGGACCCCGAAACCCGCATCACCCCGGAAACCCAAAGCAGACTGACCCGGGGACGCTGCTCGGGACGCACAGAGGAAAGACCGGCTCCTTGGGCGCGGAAGCAGGGTCTCAGGCCGGGAAAGGTCTCACCCGGAACTGGGTTGCCGTAGGTTCAGCCGAACTTCTTGACGGCGTCGTAAAAGGCCCCCGAGTGCGCAGGCGTCTGTGGGCTAGCCTGAGTGCACGGAGGGCGGTGGGGTGGGTGACCGAGAGCGGCCGCGAGGGGGCGCGCGTGTTCTCCCCGGCCAGCGGCCCAGAGCTCGGGTCTGCTCTGAGCTGGGAAGCCTAGCTTTGGAGTTGGCCTTTGAGCAGGTGCATGTGCACGCCCCCCCCTCCCCGGCACATGTTTTCTTATGTTTATCCGTGAGGTGTAGGTGTGATGTATTTTCTCGCGGTTTACGCAGACATGTGGTTTTACCTGTAGACGAAGAACACAATCATCTGGGGGTGTTTTTCCGCAAAAGGTGTGGCTTCAATGCTTTAGTAATAGTAGCAGGATTGCGTGTATTTATTTGGGGTGGTCAGGAGTGGAAGTCATATAGGACCACTTGCAGGAATGAGTCGTCCCCTTGCATCAGGATCAAACCCAGGCCATCAGCCTCAGCAGCGGGCAGTTCTGCAGAGCTATCGGACCATGTTTATGTTTCCTTTGTGTGACTGTGTCCCATGTGCCCACACTCCTGTGTGGAGAGGCCAGAGGCTGACACTGAGTGGCTATCTCTATTGCTCTGGGGCTTATTTTTAGGACAGGGTCTATCTTACTGAACTTGGGGTAACCATTTCTGCTAGCTGGCCAGCGTCTCAGAGAATCCTGTCTACCCACAAACACCTCATGGGTAGCAGTTCTGGGGTTACAGGTGTGCACCAACACACCTGGGGTTTTTTTTTTTTTTTTTTTTTTTGTTTTTTTTTTTTTTTTAGCTGTGTATCAAACCCAGGGCCTTGCACTTGCTAGGCAAGCTCTCTACCACGGAGCTAAATCCCCAACCTGTACAGGCTTTTACTTTATCCACTGAGACTCCTCCCTAGCCCCTTAATCTTTTTGTTCTGTTTATTGGTTGGCTATTGGTTGTTTGTTTGAGAGAGCCTTGCTATGTAGTCCAAACTGACCACAAAAATCTAGATACCCTGCCTTGGCTTCCTGAACACTGGGGTGACATATGCGTCCAGCTCTTCCTGTGTTTAGCTGACCTTGATAAGAGGAGATGTAAAAGGCAGAAAGAATGTAGGTCATTTTCTCCTGAAATCTATTCATATCTCCAACAGTCATGTGTCAGCTGCATATTTAGTTAATTTATTTTACAGTGCTGGAGATGAAACCCAGTGCCCCCCACATGCTAGATAAGTGCTTTACAGCTGAACCATGCCCCAGCCCCACATGTTAAATTTAAAACCTCCTAGCAGACACATTTTAAAAGATATAAAACAGTAAGCTAAGTTGTTTTTTTCTGTGCTAGGTATAGAACTCAGGGCCACACATGTGCTGAACAAGTGTTCTATTGATGAGCCACACCCTCAACTCTAAGCTCATGTTAATAGTGTGTGTGTGTGTGTGTGTGTGTGTGTGTGTGTGTGTGTGTGTGTGTTCATGAGTGCAGAAATGTGCATGTAACCAGGCATAGGGGCACCAAACCTGGCTTTGGTTTCATTTTTGAATAGAGTCTCTTGCTGGGACTTGGAGCGCCCCAGTTCAGCCAGGGTGGCTGACCATGAGCCCTGGGGATCCCGTCTCTGTGTCCTCAGCATCAAGATTACAGTTGTACACCAACCTGTGGGTTCTGGGAATTGAAATCAGGCCCTCACCCTGTGCAGTGAGCACCCTAAAGAGTGGATTATTAATAAATATATTGTTTTTAAAAGTGGATTATTCCTAGAGGGACCCTTGTACTGCAGGGTGCTCCTCTCTGGACCCCGGATTAGGTACAGACCACACCCAAACACGAATTTCCAAGCACAAACCAAACACAAAGAGATCCTTTCTTAATGCAAGGCACAGAGTCAAGAAACAGCAGCAGACAGCCTGACAAGCGGTAATTTTAAGGGGAAAAGGGGGAGGTCTGTGTTTGAATGAGCTAGGATGTGTTGGTGAGTTCTGATTGAATATTAGTTAGCCAAACAATAATTTGATTGCTGGGCCTTGATAGTTGGATCTCCGTGATCAGCCTCAGGAATGAGTCAGTGGCCAAATAAGGGAATAGACCTTAGAGGCCGCTTCAGAGATGTCATCTAACAGTTCAGAAAGGGAGAGGGAAGGGGCAAAGGGCAAAGCTTGCTGGTGCCATGTTTGCCGTTGCTCGGGCATGCATTTGCAATGCTCGGGTCTACTAGAGCCCTTCAATCCCCTGGCCCAAAATACTATTTTTAAAATGTTTTGTTCCTCAGCTTTAAAAAAAAAAAAAAATGTTTTGTTCCACTTGGGGGCTGGAGAGACAGCGCAGTGGTTGAGAGTGAAGAGGACTCCCGCACAGCAGGGGGGGGGCTCCCTCCGGACCCGGATTAGCCACAAACCACATCCAAACACCGGTTTTCACAAAGAGATCCTTTATTAGGTGGGGAAGGAAAGATAAAGTGGCCGCTTTCAGCAGCCAATGACCTTGCAGGTGTCATTCTTAAGAGAAAACGGGGGTCTGTGTTAGAATGGGCTAGGGTGCTGTGGTATAAGAGGGAGAAGGAGACAGGAACCAGGGAGAGGGGCAGATATATTTGTCTCAGAGGGACAGACAAGCTGTGAACGTGGGAGCCAAATAGACCCTTTCCTCCCAAGCTGCTTTTGGTTGTGGTATTTCATCCCGGCACTAGAAACTCTAAGACACAAAATATTATCATCGTCACATAGATGCTATTTTAAAATCATTACAGGAACTGGGCATGAGCTGGGCAGTGGTGGTGCACACCTTTAATCCCGACACTTGGGAGGCAGAGGCAGGTGGATCTCTGTGAGTTCGAGGCCAGCCTGGTCTACAGAGCTAGTCCAGGGCAATCAGGGCTACCCAGAGAAACCCTGTCTCGAAAATAAAACAAGAAAAAAAGAAAGAAAGAAAAAAAAAAACTGGGCGTGATAGTATATACCTGTAATCCCAGATACTCAGGAGGCTGAGGCAGGAGAATTGCTTGAAGCCAGCCTACGCCACACTACCAAGACTCTCCCTATAAATAAACACTACAATAGATACTGAGATCACATTCCCTGTTTTCCTTCCCCTCCTTTTCCATTTCCGTTTCCTCTAGTCTTTCTTGCTGCCATGTCTTCCTAGTTATTTAAAGTCAAGAGTGGCCAGGGCGGACAGGAGACAATCACAGGCCTGCTGGTACAGGGCGGACAGGAGACAATCACAGGCCTGCCTGGTACAGGGCGGACAGGAGACAATCACAGGCCTGCCTGGTACAGGGCGGACAGGAGACAGCCACAGGCCTGCCTGGTACAGGGCGGACAGGAGACAACCACAGGCCTGCCTGGTACAGGGCGGACAGGAGACAATCACAGGCCTGCTGGTACAGGGCGGACAGGAGACAATCACAGGCCTGCCTGGTACAGGGCGGACAGGAGACAGCCACAGGCGCGCCGGGCACCCTCAGCCTAGGCAGACGGACACCACTATGATGAACAGGTATGTGGTGGAGAAATGGGAGAGAAGGAGAAATGGAGTGGTTTGTGAACTATGGAGAAAATCAAAACTGAATCTCAATGGTGATGGGGAACGGGCTGCCACCTGTGGCCATGTGATATCCAGACTTGTGCTGCTGCTGAGGGCCATGTCTGAGTCCAAGACCTACTGCAGGTGGGTGCTGTGGGACAATCCTTTTCTATACTATATTACACTCAGTGGTTAGTAAAGAGCTGACAGGCCACTAGCTGAGCAGGAAGTTAGGCAGGAAAGCAAAACTGAGAATGATGGGAAGGAGGCTGGAGTGAAGAGAGAGGCCAGCCAGCCACTGAGTAAGCAGGATGGGTAAAAAGTGAAGTAAAAAGCCATGAGCCACATGGCAAAGCATAAATAGAAATGTAGGTTAATTTAAGTATAAGAGTTAGCTAGTAACAAGCCTGAGCTATCAGCTGAGCATTTATAATTCATATTCAGCCTTTGAGTTGGTTATTTGGGACTGGGGTTGGGATAGGAAATGTCTGTTTATAGATGGAGTCTGTGATAATGTCTGGGACCTGTGTTACCACTGAAGGCTGTGGGGATGCCCAGGGTCTGGGCCACCAACTGAGGCCATGTTGATATGAGAGGGCCATGCTACCCCTAGGGCCATACTAATCTTAGTGACCTACACTGCCACCCAAGGACATGGTGACAGATGCTCAGTAAAAATAGATCCAGATGGGGGAAAAAAACGTCTAAACAAGTCACAGTGTGTTTAAAAATATATATAGGTTTGGGAGAGAAAAAGGAAAGGATAGAGACAGCCATAGATTAAAAAATAGTTTAAAGCCAGGTGGTGGCGGCGGCGGCGGCGGCGCATGCCTGTAATCCCAGCACTCGGGAGGCAGAAGCAGGTGGATCTCTGTGAGTTCAAGGTCAGCCTGGTCTACAAAGCAAGTTCCAGGACAGCCTCCAAAGCTACAGAGAAACCCTGCCTCGAAAAAAAAAAAAAAAAAAAAAAAAGTTTAAAAATAATAAAAAGGTATGAAGTAAAAAAAGGTATAAAGTTTTAAAAAATATAATAAGCCATGTAAAGTTGGAAAATACACAAAAAAATCTGGATTTTGTATGTTATTCTGTTGTCTTTAGATTTTCTGATTGCTAATAAAGAAAGGACAGCTGCTAAAATACATTAGATTATGAAAACTGCTAGATTAAATCAACCTATATATTTTTAAAAATGTCTTGACTTCAAAATGGAAGTCAAAAGGTATGTTGCTTTTGGAGAGAGTGTATGCTTTTATTTCCACAGGAAATGAGAGGCTGTGGATTCATTCCAGGTTAAAGATGATTGGGTTTGATCAAGTAAGACCCCCTGAAAATCCTGACTATAGACATAAAGAAATAAACCTTAGAAAAAAACACTACAAAACATGTAATGTATATTTTACCTGCTCAAACATAAAACAAAAAATCATCTGTGGCTAATTTGTGTACAACACACAGTCTATACTTGTACTAATACAGATATGCATGTTACCTTTTAAAAGTTTGTGTGTTTGCAGAGCAAGGGGAACAGACACCAGTGAAAACAAATGGCCAGTGATCCAGCATCTCAGAATGCCTCTGCTGCAGTTTTCTCAGAGTTCGGCATCAAAACAGCTTCAAGGCTGCTGGGTGAGATGGTCCAGCCTCACAAACTACTCCGACCAAGACTTAACCATTATCCTGAATTTATTCAGGGTTCCCCAAAGTTTTCAGTGCCCCCAAACATCAGGAAGTAGTCTAGAGAACAATGCCCAAATTCCCAAGAAATGGGTTGTGGACATTTATTACATTCTGGGGCGGGGGGGGGGGGGCGCACGGGGCTACAAATTGTTATTGGTCTTAGTTGAAAAAAAAAAAAGACTAAACAATAATTAAGTTCAAAACTATCTTTCTAAAGGAAAAAAGAGGGATATGATAAAGAATGATAGGGGCAGATTATTGAATCTCCTTTAATCCAAAAAACAACTATTAATCTCAAAATATTTTACATTGGTGGGGATTTTGGTTTATTGATACAAATTTAAAGTTATTTTTACATTATGTGTATGTTTCTACTCTTGTTTGGTGTATTGTGCTTATACAGCTCATTTTAAAATATAATGTATAATTAAGAAACACAGTTTAGTAGTTTACCATCTATAATAATCAAACTTGTAGTCATGTTAGATGTTTTCAAGGTCAAACAAACACTCCAAACACTTCATAGATATAAAAAGTATGTCATTTGCTTTCTTTGTGGCAAAAGTTAGCCACTGGGCAAGAAACTGCCCTTGCCTCGACTGCTGACAGTGTGCTGTCCAAATTGGACACAAAAAGCAGGACACAAAAGAAAGCAACTGTTGAACTTTAGCAAGACAAGGCGGGACAGTCCTTCAAAATTCCTACTTGACAGAAAAGTCTGTCAGATATGCTAGGCCTGTAAGCCAAAGATGGATGCCCCAACATTGCAGAGGAACCTTGGGTGACTGTCCAGGCAGCCAGCTCTTTCTGTCATTTCTTAGTTTTGAAAGCTGTTTGCTCTGTACTTCCTGTTTACTCAGGTAATATTACACCCCTCTTGGATCTTTGATGGAGTTAACAAGGACTTAGTAATTAAGCTTATAGTTTTCCTTAGTTATGATAAAAAGTAAATTAGGTATAAAACTTTGGACTCACAAAGATAAGATAAATAATAGAGTATTTTCTCTAATTTTCCCAAATAAAAATGGACTGGATGTTGTAATTCTTACTTTATAACTGTCTTTGTTGTATATAGTCTTACTATGTTGAAGTTAAAACCTTCTCTTTTAATTAGACCAAAAGGGGGAAATGTTATGGAATAATCTTTTTGTGCACTGTGAAGATGTGTCATTGCCAAGGCACCTTCTGATTGGATTAATACAAGCCAGTAGCTAGGCAGGAGGTATAGGCAGGACAGCAAGACACAGAGGATGCTGGGAAGAAGGAGGGCGAAGTCTGAGGAGTCAAGAGGGACACAGAAAGAAGCAAGATGAGCATGCTATTTTGAAAGAAGGTACTACCATGTGGCATAGGGTAGACTGAAAAAATACATGGGTAATTATTTGAGAACAACTACTAGGACACAGAGAAATTCCACCTACAAAGCTCAGATTCCCTGAACTCACCTAAAAGCCAGGCAGGCATGTGTGCGGCCACCTATAATCCCAGCATCTAGGACACAGACAGAGTTAGGGACCCCAGAACAAGCTGTCTAGACTACCCCAAGCCCACAAGCCCTGCCAGTACCCACAACACACTGGAGTCTGTGAGCAAAGGAATTGCACCTTTTATGGAACCTTCTGCAAGGCTGATCCACTGATAGAGATTCGGTGATTGTGGAGAGGTTGGAATGTTGCAGGTCCAGAACCTAACAACAATTTATGTTGAGTTCTCTTTGTCTGACCTTTTGGAATGTATCAACTAGCAGAATACTAGGGTCCAGGAACTAAAACGCTGTCCTCAGATAACATCTGAGACCTGTAGCAGAAATTTCTCCAGTTTGTCTCCTGCCAGCCTGAAATTTCTGATAATGCACTTGACAAGTATTTTGCATCCACCGCCATCTAATAATTCCCCCCCATAACCATAATTACATTTTTTTTAGTCTGGCTATATATATATATATATATATATATATATATATATATATATATATGTGTGTGTGTGTGTGTGTGTGTGTGTGTGTGTGTGTGTGTGTATGTATATGTATATGTATATACACATATATACATATACATATGTGTGTATATATATATATGTGTATATGTGTGTGTATATACACATACATACACACACACACACACACACACACACACACACACACACACACACACACACACACACACATATATATATATATATATGTAGCCAGGATGGTTTTTAACTTGCAGCAATCCTCCTGCCTCTGCCCTATCAATGCAAACTCTCACTTCAAAAGAGATAAGAGATAATTTATTCTGGAGGCAAATTATCAATGGTCGTGGCCATTGGGAACATAGGTTTATGTCATCCCTAATTCTATTTGGGATACAAGTCTATGAAGTCTCCATAGCTCCAGATCAAAAAGTCAGAATCAAGACACTGAGGCGGGAAGAGCTGATTCAAACGGAGTCTTGAGGGCAATGTAATGTTTAAATGTTTAAAATGAAAAGCCCAGGGAGGGTAAACTGCGGGTCTCAGGGCAGGCGAGGTACCCAGAGGAGAACGGAGACAATAAGCTGTCATGGAGGTCACACGTGGTGGGGGCTGGAGCTTTAGAAAAAAGACGAAGGACTCCCTAGCCAGACCACTGGGGAGTTTAAAGACATTCTCAGACTGCAGCCATCACCCTAAAAGAAAAGAAAAGGCGGGGCCCGGGGGTGGGGGGAGCGGGTTACTTACAGACTCGGCAGACCCTAATTAGCCCAACGAGTACCATCTCTGAAGGTGAAGCCACCTCCCCACGGGTGGTCCCCTTGCCAGGACCCTGACCTGCCCCCACTGCATTAACCCTTTTGGGAGGAGACAAGGGCCGTCTTCACCTAGAGAAGACTATCGCCACCACAGCAGGAAGCCACAGCAGACCAAGAAGCTGGAATTCGATCTCGGGAGGTTCCAGGAAAAGATCTCCAAGGCGAAGTGGAGCCCCGGGCGCTTGCTTCTCCGGGTGAAGCAACAGCAGACACTCTTGGGGAACGGGGTTGAAGTCAAGAGTCCTTCCCCACTACGCATGCACCAGGACCCCGGGTTTGCAGGGATGGGATTGGGCGGTACTGCACGCCAGCCACAAGGGGACTGTGCAGAATGCGTGGGAGACCCCTCCACCTGTATGCTCTGGGATGCTGCTCCAGTGACTCGAGACCTCCCCGTCACCCCCAGAACAATTCAAAGCAGATAGAACGGGAGACGCGGCGGAGAAGCAGAGAAAGGACGACGCCGGTGCAGGCAGGGCTGGGGTCTCACCAAAACTGCACCGGGTGGTTCGCAAACGCTTTGAGTAGTAAAGAGGGCATGTACGGGGAGGGGCGGGGAGAGGCACAGCCAGGCTGTGTGGGAGAACAGCCGCAAGGGGGCGCGCGAGTCTGCCCAGCTCAGCTGCCTAGCTGACATCTACCCTGAGTATTTTGCTATTTTGAATTAGCTTACTTTATGACATTTTTATACTTATCTAGTTTGGGTTGATTCTCCCCTCAATTCTCTGCTCCTCCATCTTCCTGACCCCCAATCCCACTAGGACCCTACCGCCCCAGTATCCTTCCTTCCTTCCTTCCACACGTGTGTGTGTGTGTGTGTGTGTGTGTGTGTGTGTGTGAACCTAGACTCCACATATAAGAGGTAACACATAGTCTTTGTCTTTCTCAGTCTGGTTTATTTCACTTAATACAGTGATTTCCAGTTCCATCCATTTTCCTGCAGATTTAATTTTTCTTTTATGCTGAATAAATTCCATCGTGTATATGTACACCACGCTTTCATAACCATCAGTTGGTGGACATTTATGCTGTTTCTATTTCCTGGCTATTGTGAACAGAGCAGCAATAAACTCTGTCCTATCACCCATTGCATGGGTGAGCAAGTGTCTCTGTGGTAGGATATAGACACCTTTGGGTATTTTTAAATTTTATTTTTATTTTAGTATTTGTGTGTGCATATGCCATGGTATGCGTGTGTGGGTCAGAGGTGGTTCTCTTCTACTGTGCGGGTCCCAGGGATGGAACTCGGGTAAGGCTTGGACAAGTGCCTTTTACATTCTGCGCCAGCTCACTGCCCGCCCCAACTCATCTTTTGTAGCCAGAGCTGGCCTTGAACCCATGATCCTCCTACCTCAGAGTCTCAAGTGATGGAATTACAGCCCAGCTGCATCGTGCCTGGCTCACAGCACTGAGTGTTTTGTACCATCCCCAAATTCAAGCCCTAAATCCATTCTCCCCACCAGGTCCCGAAGTTCTGTCCCACAGACAAGCCAATAACAGCTCTAGAGTCACATCATTCATTCCTTTTGGGATTTATCTTCATGAATCATAAAATACAAGTGCGGAAATTAATGGGTGCATTTGTGCACATGCTCTGAACACACAAGGTGACACAGCCAGGAACACCAGGAATGACCCGCACCACAGTACATCCCCAGAGTGGACATTACCCACCACTGCGGTCTCACACACACACACACACACACACACACACACACACACACTAGCCAGATGCACACATGCACGCTCAAGCTAATGGGGAAGCACATCTCACATGTCACCTACACCCACACTCACAATGACATACTTTGGGGGATTCACAGGAACAGCTGTCTTCCAGGACAGGCCTATCCTCATATATGTCTGGCTACACACCCATAAAGAGGAACACATGCCGTGACTTCCATGTTCTCTTTCCACCATAACTTAACCTTCTCCTTGGATACATGGAAACTCCACATGCCACAAAATGTTCACTTCCATACACACATTCTTCAACACCCATTCCCCCGATGGACACTTTTCTCTGTGAGGATGAATGGCGGACTCACACTCCAGCCATCTTTACTAGCAGGTGCAATCCCGAGGCCTTCCAGGTGTGGCTGCGATGTCCTCTTATTTACTGGGCTCTGTCAGAGAGGAGAGACATGAGGTCAGACAGACCAGCACTAGGTCTGGAACTCCACCCCAGCCCACCTCCCTGGCTCTGGCTTACGATCAGATGCTTTCTTCTCTAGCCTCTCAAGGGTTTTCTTGATTTCCGTTATATCTGGTGGGAGGAGAGGAGACAGCCACATCTGGGGTGGGGCCGAAGGCAAAGTCCTGACATCATTAGCAGTTTCCAGTTTGAGTGAAGCAGATTCGGATGTTGGAGGTTCACAGTCGTGGAACGGGGTGTGTGTGTGTGTGTGTGTGTATGTGTGTGTGTGTGTGTGTGTTAGTGCACATGTGTATGTGTTCAGATGTGTTTGCACTTGTGTATGCAAATATGTGAAGAAGTCAGAAGCTGATGTCAGCCAGCTGTTTTCCTTTAGGACTGTCTACTTATTTTTTGAAACAGGGTCTCTCATTGAACCTGTGGTTTCCCCCATTTGGCTAGACTGGTTGACCAGTAAGCCACATATATCTGCCTATCTCTATCACCACCACCCTTGCCCAACCACTGGCCTTATGGACCTGTGCCACCATGCCCAGCTCCTACATGAGTCCTGGGAATCTAAACTCAGGTCCTCATGTTGTACTTTCCTGACTGGGCCACCTCCATAGCCTCACTAGTGTTTAAACATCCTCTCCTTGAACTCAGAGGAAACATCTATTGCCCTCTTCCAAGTCCACAGAGCAGGACCCACGCATCTCTTCCCTGAGTAACCAGTGCCCTGTTTGTCCAAACACATTCACCAAAGAGGGCAGGCCTGCAAGGAGTACCTGCTGGCACCGTCTTCAGCTTGTCGTTTCCACTCTGCACTTTGCTCAAGACCTCACCAATATTGTTCTTGGCCTGCTGGATGCCCTGCTGGACAGCTTTCCAATGATTCCTTTGCTGGTCCTGGCAGCTCAGCACCGTGTTTGAGACTGAGGGCGTGGAGTTTGAGATGTTCAGATGGCCACCGCTCCTGTCCCCGCCAGCACCACTGTGGGCCTCCTCTGCACCTCCCACTCACCATTCGAAAGCTCCCCTCTCAGGCTCCACAGCTCCCTGGACATTTCTGAATCTGTTTAGGAGAGGATAGGAAAGCTTTTAAGTCCCCATGCCCCTTTTAGCCTTCTTAGAAACGGGGTTGAGAGAAGGGAGAAGAACCGGTGGAAATCCCGAAATCCCAGCTCCCAAGATTGCTTACTTCTGACCAGGACCAAAGCGGAGAGGATGATGCATGCCAAAAAGATGAGACCGAGGAGGACATACAAGATCGTGATGGCTCTGTGCAGCCAAGGGGGGACCTGGAGTGTGTCCAGTGACGGCTTGGGCTGAGCTGGGACAGAAGCACAGGACACGTGAGCTGCAGAGCCCAACCCCCCCCACACCTCCAGCCAGGCCATCAGTACTGTCTGTAACACCTGTCACCGGCATCGAGGACCACCCAGGACATCCCCAGTCAGTCAGCATCAGTACTGCTGATTTGTGTTCCTTATATTATGACCCTCACATCCCTCTCAACCAATTCCGTCACCCACAGACAAAAGCACAGCCAGAAGCATTTTCAGAAACCCCACCTCCATCATCTCCACTGCGACACTACCCCCACCAGAGTACCATCACTGAAGTGTGTGTGTGTGTGTGTGTGTAAGAGACGGAGAGACAGGGAGAGAGAGAAGCATAGGGTATCCTCCTCTGTCACTCTCCACCTATTTCTTTGTGGCCGAGACTGTCCTGTCTATTCAGTGAGGCCCCAGTGACCCTCTTATCTCCACCCCTCGGTGCAGGGGTGACAGGCATGCACAGGACACCTGGTTTGCTCTGTGGGTGCTGGAATCTGAACTCTGGTCCTCATCCTTGTGCACCAGTACTTTTAACCACTGAGTTATCCACCTCCCCAGTTGCACAGTCTAGTTAGTCAGTTAAGGTTTCCCATATCCCAAGCTAGCCTTCTCCACCTCTCTATGTAGCCTAGGATGACCTTTATCTTCTTTTCTTTTTCTTTTTCTTTTTTTTTTTTTGAGCTGAGGATCGAACCCAGAGCTTCGTGCATACTGGGCAAGCTCTCTACCACCTGAGCCAAAACCACAGCTGTATCGCCATCTTTAATGCCACCAATACCACACCCCCCGGCACTCACCCTCTCCACATACTTCTTAAGTTTGGGGTGGGGTGGGCAAGCAGGTGTCCACTTACCTTGTTTGCTGGGTGCTGGTTGACTGAGTCTGAGCTGGTCCTTGTTTCTGAAGGGCAACGTTATATTCTCATAGTTAGGATCCTGAGCACCTGTGTATGATTTGGTGAGAGGGAGACGTTGAGACTCGTCCAGATGTTTGGGGAGTTGGTGGTTATAATAAAGCAGGCATGGAGGACAAAAGTCAGCTTTATAATTAAGCAGTGCAGGTGCTGTGAGCCCCTCGATGGGAAGGAGCTCTTCTATCCTGACTGCTCCCGCCTCTAGCTTCTTCATTTCCTATTCCCACCCCAAGTGTCCTGACCTTCATAGTGGCCTGGCTTCCTCCGATTCTTATCCGGGAAGGCTGATGCCTGCATTCTGCTTGGTTGATTCAAGTAGATTACCACAGCCTTGGGCCCTGGACCTCCAAGTGTCCACACATCCCCACCTACCGGAAGGCATCGAGACAGATGGGGAAATCTGAGGGTGGAGGGAAGGGAAGAAGCTTCATCTCCTTTCAGGGACCCACACCAGACCTCCTGCTCAGAGGCGTCTTCAGTTTCTACATCAAGTCTTTCGAGCAACAGAAGTTTCGTGGATAGCCAAGAACGGACCCTACATGTGGGGACAGAAGAGAGATTTTTGAGGAAGACAGACAGATGGAACAGACAGATAGAATGTGCCTGACTTCATCTCCCTGACTTCTGTGTATGGTGGAGGGGGCTGTGCAGAGGACAGCCCCAGCTACTGGTCCTCAGGCAATGGCACCTTGTTTTTAAGGCAGCACCTCTTACTAGCCTGGAGCTCACCAAGTAGGCAAGGCTGGCTGGCCACAGGCCCTAAGGATCCCTCTCTCCACCTCCCCAGCTGGGATTACAGTTATGACCAGCTTTTCTGCTATGTTTTCTGTCTCCACAAAAACAAGCTGTATCAACTCAGAATCTGACTTTCAGAACAATGGCCGAGTTTCCTGTCCCCACAACACTTTCCCTTTCAGCCCCACTCCATCCAAGTTCTACTTTTCATGTAAGTAGCACACGTTAACTGATTGCGCCACGGGAGCCAAGGTCTCACTCTCTGAGGCACCACAGACAGCAAAAGGATGTGAGGCAAAGAGGGAAAACCACTTTGACCCCACACTTACACCCAATACTGAGGGCAGACCCATATCCTTAAAAATTGCCCCAATGGAATCTCCAGGGTATTCTCCCCTCCACGTGGACACACCAGAAGAAAAAGGCACTCACTCCATCTATCTGCTCCATTCCCTGGCTCACACACATGCATGCACATACATGCACATTCAAACCTCCAAATGTCTCCAGTCACAGCTCACCTATATATGCCACACGCTCATTTGCATTCTTTTGTAATATGATGTCCACATGAATATGCATGCACATTTGCATGGTGTGTCTATAGTCCAAGTGATGTCTTAAAATTTTTTTTAGAGTTCACTAACTTTTTTAAGACTTTATTTATTTAAAGAACTGTTGGAAGTATCACCATCACTGACCTCAAATTGTACTACAGAGCTATAGTGATTAAAAACAGCATTCTATTGGCACAAAAACAGACATGTTGATCAATAGAACTTAATTGAAGATCCAGACATAAATCTACATGTCTATGGACAACTGATTTTTCACAAAGAAGCCAAAAATACAAACTGGAAAAAAGATAGCATCTTCAACAAGTAGTGCTGGTCAAACGTGATGATTGCACAGAGAAGTGTGGTGGTATTTTATTCATGCTCTAACAAATAAAGCTTGCCTGGGGATCAGAGGGCAAAGCCAGCTACTATATTAAACACAGAGGTCAAACAGTGGTAGCACATGCCCTTAATCCTAGCATTCGAGAGGCAGAGATTCATCCAGGAGTGGTGGCACACACCTTTAATCCCAGTGCTAGTTAACCATAGAAGTCTGGAGGTCTGTACAGATAGACAGGAAGTGGTAGAGCTGGGCAGAGAGAGGAAGTGAGATGGCATGGCACAGAAAAGTATATAGGCATGAGTATACAGGAAGTAGCTCTCTCTTGGTCTGAGGATTTCCTAGCAGTTTGTGGCTGGCTTGTTCTATTCCTCTGATCTCTCAACTTCACCCCAAAATCTGGCTCCGGGTTTTTTATTAATAATACCTTATAGATTCATGTTACAAAAAAGAATGCAAATAGATCCATATTTATCACCTGGTATAAAACTCAACTGCAAAAGGATCGAGAAAATCAACGTAAAGCCAAATCCACTGACTCTGAGAGAAAAAGGAAGTGGGGAATAGCCTTGAACTCATGTGCACAGGAAAAGACTTTCTGAATAGAACACAGGCACTAGGATCAACAATTAATAAATGGGACCTCATGAAACCGAAAAGCATCTGTAAGGCAAAGGACACCACCATTCAGACAAAGCAGCTGCATACAGAATGGGAAAAGACTTTTACCAAGTACACATCTAACAGAGGGCTAATATCCAATATATGTAAAGAACTTTAAAAACTAGACAGCAAGAAAGCAAATGACCCAATTTAAAATAGGATACAGAACTAACAGAATTCTCTAAAGAGGGGGCTGGAGAGATAGCTCAGTGGTTAAGAGCACTTCCAGAGGACCTGGGTTCAAGTCCCAGCACCCACATGGCAGCTCATAACTGTCTGTAATCCAGCTCCAAGTGATTTGACATCCTCATGTAGACATAAAATGCAGCAATAACACCAATGCCCATAAAATAAAATTAAAAAATTAAAAAAAAAAAATTCTCAAAAGAGAAAACTTGGGAGGCAGAGCCAGGCGGATCTCTGTGAGTTCGAGGCCAGCCTGGGCAAGTTCCAGGAAAGGCGCAAAGCTACACAGGGAAACCTTGTCTCGAAAAACCAAAAAAAGAAAAAAAGAG
Source organism: Onychomys torridus (assembly GCF_903995425.1). Lineage (NCBI taxonomy): Eukaryota > Metazoa > Chordata > Mammalia > Rodentia > Cricetidae > Onychomys > Onychomys torridus. Next base: position 648,297 of record NC_050459.1, on the reverse strand, counting down.
AGAAAACTCAAATGGCTCAAGAACACTTAAAGAAACATTCGATACACTCAGCCTTCGGGGAAACGCACATTAAACCACCTTGATATTTCATCTTACACCTGTCAGAACAATCAAGATCAGTACAACAAATGGCGGCTCATGCTGGGAAAGGGAAACACTCATTCCTTGCTGGTGGGGCTGCAAACTTGCATAACCACTATGGGAATCAGTGTGGCAGTTCCTTGGGAAAATGGTAATAAATCTACCTCAAGAACAAGCTACACCACACTTGGGCATACACCCAAAGAGCTACTAGAGCCTAGATGTCCATCAACAAATGAATAATCAGAATCTGTCACGTTCACACAATGGAATATTATTCATCCATTAAAAAAAGTGAAATCGGGGTTGGGGATTTAGCTCAGTGGTAGAGCACTTGCCTAGCAAGTGCAAGGCCCTGGGTTCGATCCTCAGCTCTGAAAAAGAAAAAGGGGAAAAAAAAGTGAAATCATGCCAAGCAGTGGTGGTGCATGCCTTTAATCCCAGCACTTGAGAGGCAAAGACAGGTGATCTCTGTGAGTTTGAGGCCAGCCTGGGCTAGACAGCGAGTTCCAGGACAGCCAGGGCTACATAGAGAAAAATTGTCTCAAAGGAAAAGAAAAAAGTGAAATCATGAAATTTGCAAGTAAATGGATGAAGCTAGGGGGAAAAAAATCATCCTGAATGAGATAACCCAGACCCCAAAAGACAGATATGGTATGTATTCTGTATGTGTAGATGTTAGCTTTTAAGTCCTCAGCATATATACTACAATCTATAAAACCACAGAGGTTAGGTATAGAGTAAGAGACTGGGGGAGGGGCAGTCTTCCAGGAAGAGGAAATAGAACATAGAGTTATGGGGAGACCAGAGTAGGGGGATTAAATGGGAAGGTGGAAGGAAGGGAGGGTAAGGGAGAAGATACAGGGAGGGAGAGCTAACTGTAAGAGCCATTTGAGGGTCATAGACAAACCTACTCCTGTTGAAGATTATATATATGAAAGAAATCTAAATGGCGTCACAAAATAACAGGGTGACAGTGCTCCAGCTAGACATCTTTCACCACCAAGTGAACCCTCAAGTGCCAGGAATGTTTTACATCTACTTGAATTGTCGGGCAAAGGGACCCCCATGGGAACCCCTAAACAACCCCAGCTCCTGCCAAGGCTATTGGTTGCTCTCCATAAACTGAGAGTAAGGCCCTATTGCTGAAGACAACCCCCACATAACTCACTGAACATGCAGACTTGGAGCTGGTGCCTAACTAGAACTTTCACCCCTGCTGACTAGTGTTCATGGCACTGGAAGGCACTCTGCCTGCTACCAAAGGAGAAGGGCAACCACTAACCCAGCTAGAAGCCCTGTGACCCGCAGCACTGACCTTCCTGAAAGAAATGCTGATGTAATAGTGGTACAACATCGTGGGAATAACCAACCTCTCTCCGACTGGATTTGAGGCCCACTCCATGAGGCCCACTTCCCTCATCTGACACTGCTGCAGTGGCCTGGAACCTGAGACTGGATGAGCCGTGGGCTGAAGGGAAAACTGAATACTATTGTTATGCTAAAGGAACACAGCAATAAAATGTCTCCAAACAACATTCTGCAATACCCAGAGATAAGTAAGTGCCTTGCTCAGCAGTCACAGAAAAGCCTCTTCTTGTAGTAGATGGGAGCTAACAAAGAGACCCCTAACTGGACAGTGTGCAGAGAGAGATTTTGGAACACTCAGTCCTAAATGGACTGTGTTCGTCAAACCCTTCCCCTTCAGGACTCAGGGAACCATGCAGGAGAGCAGAGAAAAGATTGTTAGAGCTAGAGAGAAAGGGGCAACATCAAAGAAACAGTGCCTTCCAGACCAAGCAGGACTCAGACAGAGTCCCGGCACAGACAGGGGGAAGTGGACATGGGCTCCCAGCCCTAACCGAGACGCCATCTCGGCTTGATAGTTGCTTACAAGGGGGATTTTGTTTTTCTCAAATGGAGTCTCGCTGGTTTAATGAACCATACTTAGGGGCAGGCCCCATGCACAGAAAGAACTCCATGGTGTTTTTGTGGACTTTTTGTTTCATTTTGTTTTTTTTTTTTATCTTACTGGCCTTTTGCTTGTATATTATACTTTCCAATTTTGTGTTTTTATGGACTTGGGGTTTTTTAGATTTTTGTTCTTTTTGGGGGGGGGTTGGTTTGGTTTGTGTGTGTGTGTGTGTGTGTGTGTGTGTGTGTGTGTGTGTCTGCACATGTGCACATGCATGCACACAGGCATGTTTCTTGTGGTTTTCTTTTTTATTATTATTATGGGTTTATTTTGAGGGCTTTTTGGGTTTTGTTTGGTTTGGGTTTCTTAAGATATGGTTTCTCTTTTCACGAGAGAGAGAAGGTATGGAGTTGGAGGGGTGGGAAGGTGGAGAGGAGATGGAAATGGGAAGCCCTGATAGAACATATTGCATGAAACAACTTTCAAAATCAAAGACACGATATAACATTGTATTCATTCATTCACTGTGACAGGGTCCTATGATGTAGCACTGGCTAGCATGGGACTCACCAGATAGACCAGGATGGCCTCAAACTCACAGTCCTGTTTCTACTTCCAAGCACTGGGATTAAAGGTATGAGGCCCCCACCACTAGCCTGACTTGTTTTATTTTTAATTCTGTGTACTTATGTGTGGGTATGTGCACATGAGTTCAGGTGCCTACAGAGAGCAGAAGAAGGCCTCAGACATGCCTGGAGCTGGAGTAACAGGTTTTGTGCTGGGAACTGAACTCACGTCCTCTGAAAAAGCAAGGCATGCTCTTAACCACTGAGCCATCTTTCTCCAGCCCCCAACTTTTTTATAATTTACTTTTATTTTATGGGCATTGGTGTTTTGCCTGCATGTGTGTCTGTGTGAGGGTGTCACAAGCCCTGAACTGGAGTTCCAGACAGGTGTGGGCTGCCATGTGCTGGGAGTTAAACCTGGGTCCTCTGGAAAAGCAGCCAGTGCTATTAACCACTGAGCCATCTCTCCAGCATCTAGCCCCCAATTTTTTTTACATTTTATTTATTTATGTATTTAATTGTTTTGTTTTGTTTTTGAGACAGCGTTTCTCTGTGTAGCCCTCATTGTCCTGGAACTGGCTCTGTAGACCAGGCTGGCCATGAACTCAGAGATCCACCTGCCTCTGCCTCCCAGATTAAAGGTGTGTGCCACCACCACCTGGCTCTCCTAAGTTTCTTATGTGTGTAGGCTTGTTGTTACTGTTATTCTTTTTTCTTAATTCTGTTTTTTTCCTCCAAAATAGGCCCTCACTATGTAGCTCTGACTGTCCTGGAACTCACTACATAGACTAGGCTTGACTCAAACTCACAGAGATCTGCCTGCCTCTGTCTGCCTCCAGGATGCTGGGATTAAAGACATGTGCTACTACACTTGGCTTCTCTTTGTTATTTTTAATTATGTGTAGGGATGTGTGTTTCTAATTGTGGATATTTGCACATGAGTACAGGTGCATGCACAGATCAGAGTTGTCAAATCTCCTGGAGCTGGAATTACAGATGGTCGTGGGCCATCTTATGTGGGTGCTGGGAAATGAACTTGTGTCTTCTGGAAGAACAGCCAGTGCTCTTAACCTCTGAGTCACCTCTGCAGGCCCCATTGCTGGTGTGTGTGTGTGTGTGTGTGTGTGGTATGTGTGTGTGTACACACATGAATTAGAGGTTGTTGTCAGCTGCCCAGTACAGGCACAGGGAAACTGACTTGGGTCCTCTGAGGGAGCAGCAAGTGCTCTTAACCTCTGAACTCTCTCCAGCTCCCACTTTCTCCTTTCTGTTCAATGGTGGTACCTTCATTCAGGTTCTTCCCACCTTAATTAACTCAGTTTACCAACCCCCTCACAGACATGCCCAGACGTGTGTCTTCTAGGTAAGCCTCAATCCTAGCAAGCTGATGATCAAGATTAACCATCACAGAGTTATTAATTCAATGAACATTTTTAATGCATTTATTTATTATTTATGTATTGGTGAAATTATTAAGGCCACTCCACGTAGTTAAAAGGGAGGTTTATTTTGTGGGGTAACTTACAAATGAAGGGATAGGTAGGTTGCAGGGTCTGGGAAAGGTGTAGCGCAGTCCAGCGGTGTTCTCTGGAGAACTCTGCTCGGTCTACCTCCAGCATCCAGGGTCTGGGCACCAAGAGAAGCCTCTCCTCCCCATCCTGGGTCTTCTGCTTCCTCCCTCAGCCCCGCCTTGTAGGTGTGGCCATTACCAAAGCCTCAGTGGGGGTTGGAACTTCCAGGCCAAGGCTGGGATGGCTACCCGCTACATTTATGTATTGTGTGTGAACACTTGGTGCACAAGTGCCCCAGGGCACACGTGGGAGTGAGAAGACAATTTGTAGGGTTGGCTCTCTCTTTCCACCATGTAGGTTCCAGGAATCAGACTCAGATCATCAACTTTGGCAGCAAGCATGTTTGCCCATAGACTTGTTCAATAGACACTTACCAGCACCTCCAGGCTGTGCTTATAAGGAAAGAGATATCCTCTGCCCTGGGTTTTTGTGTTCCAGTGTTTGTGGGGGTGTAAGTGTCCTGGGTGCCTCTGACACTGCATCCACAGAGGTGAAAAATGGACTTGAGAGCTGTGGACCCCAGTCTTGACAAGGTCCAGTGTTATTGTGAGGGTGAGGATTGTTTAAGGCTAGCCTGGATTACATGAGACCCTGTCAGAAAGGTGGGGTAGGGGGAAGAAAAAAAAAAAAAAAGAAACCGAGTGACAGACAGGGAGAAAAACTTGCATAAAATTGCCATGCAGCAATTCCCATACACCTCCTTCTCCACTAAAGAAACCACACAAGGCTCACGTCCACTTCACCGTGCATCTTTATCATCACCATCAGCAGCAACATCACCATCATCTCATTCCGTAGTCCCAGCCCCTCATCTTGGACCTGCCCCCTGCCCTCTCACCATCCGCATCCCCATCCCTCTGCTCCAGCACATGGCAGGCCAGCTCCGCTCTCAAGGCCTCAGGCACCAACCCCCAGGGCACAGCAACGGGCCGCGGTCCAATCTATGCCTGCACACTGGCAGTGACATATTGTTCCCTCTCGGACGTCCCACGAGCCGCAGGCAGAACCACAGGAGCAGCTGGTGACTGCTAAGCCTGCAAGGAGAGAAGCCCTTGAGAAGCTGGGAGAGTGCAGGAGTGGGCGGTGGAGATGGGCTGAGGAGGCTGGAGGCTGTTGCCCAGGAAGCAGAGTGTAGGATGACTGGATGGGGGACCAGTGCAAGATTGGAAGGCTGGGACAGAGCCCTAAGGAAGTGGATATTGAGGACCGAGCGGGAGGAAAGCAGGGGAGTCTCGGGGGACTTCCGGAAAGTCTGAGCAACAGTGTGCACTCACCCTCTGGACAGGAGGCCAACTCCCCTCTGGAAGAGACTGTCCGGCATTGTATGTCAATGTTCCTTACTACTTCTGACACTGCAGAAAGGAAGATGGAAGGGGTGATACAACCAGGCAGTCCCAACTGCATCCTTGCATGGGGACATCACTGGGCTTGGCACTAACAAAGGGGTCAAATGCTTCCCAGCAGAGTGGGCAGATGGCTCAGAGGTTAGAGTTTGACTCACAAGTGTGAGGACAGGAGTTCAGATCCCCTGAATCTACCTAAAAGCCGGGCAGGCATGTGTGGGGCCCCCTATAATCCCAGCGTCCAGGACACAGGCAGAGTTAGGGTCCCCAGAACAAGCTGGCTAGACTCTCCCAAGCTCACAAGCCCTGGGCTCAACTGAGAGACCCTACCTCAACAAAGTAGAGAGTGATCTGGACGATGGCACTATACCAACTTCAGGCTTCCATGTGCCTATGCACACACATGCACCTTCACACATGTGCACCACATATGTACACATACACATACAGCACACACAAGTACAGTAAAATATTTTGGCCCCAGAGAGTCCAGCATGGTGGCTCACACCTAGACTCCAAACACACAATGAGAGGTCTTTGGGGGTGAGGGAGGTTTGGGGTGATGGTGGGAAGAAGTTAGGTTGTGGGTTGGAGCTGTGGTTGAAGGTAGGGCAGGGTGAGGTTGGGTTGGAACTTGTAGACAGGGTGAGTTTGAGGCTGAGGCTGGCCTTGCAGCTGGGTGGGTCTGTGTCCCCATCAGGGATGAGAGAAGCCTGTGAGGCCCTCGGCAAGGTTGGGTGGAGGGCTCCTCACACAGGGAGCTGAAGCCTTGCTTGATCTTCTCGCCCATGGCTTCATCCATCGAACACTGTGCCCTGCTGGAGCCCAGCAACCCCGGGACAGGGAAGAGGAGGAAGAGGAGGAGGAGTGAGAGGTTTTCCATCTGGTAGGTACTGCAAGAGACAACCAGGAGCCCCACCTTAGACCAGACCCTTCCCGCGCTGGAGAGAGTCAGACCACGATGTCCTTCCATCCCTGCGGGACACAGGGATGGACATTCAGTGGCCCTAGGTCCCCCACATTGGAGCTCTGGCTAGGGGAGGGCTGTCACTTACTGTGGCAGTGGACTCAGCAGGACACAAATCAGTTCTGGACAGGAGCTCCCGTCCCATAGCTCCTTCTTGTAGACCTCTGGATGTGGCCCATCCTGCCTTGGGTAATAAGTCCCTTGGCCACTTGCCCTCCATTGCCACATCTGAGTGAAGAGAAGCAGACTCTAGAGGCCCCAGAGGAGGGGCTTCCCTCCTGCACAGCCCTTCTTGCATGAGGTACTGCTCAGGGGTGATGTCTGGGGATAACTCCAGGGACCATAGTGGGAGAGGCTGGAATTCAGGGAGGGGCTGGAGATGCAAAATGAGACACTGTCCCAGTGTGACCACAGCTCCATGTACGCTTCTTTGTTTGGTTGCGGATATACACTGTGATCAAGCCCTACCGCCTAACATGTAGGCAGATGCTCAGTTGCTGAGTCACACCCCCAGCCCCTCACTGGGGGAGTCTAGGCAGGCCCTTACCTCTGAACCATGTCCCCAGGCCCTCACTGGAAGATTCTGGGCAGGTGATTTCCCTCTGAGCTATACCCCAGCCCTTCAGTGGTGTACTCTATGCACATGGTCTACCATGGAGCTCCAGCCCCAGCCCCTCACTGGGGGAGTCTAAGCAAGAACTCTAGCAAGGAGCCAGGCCCTAGCCCCTTCTTGGGAGATGCCAGGAAGTCACTCTACCTCTCAGCCATCACTGGAAGCACCTCACTTGGGGATTCTAGACTACTTTCTGGTGCAAGGAGCAAGGGACCCAACCCTCTGGATCCTTTGGAAATCCCTCTCTCTCACGTGTAATTTCAATGATAAACAGTGGATGGTCATAGCTGCGGCCTGAATATGGAACATTCGTGTGTGTAAGTGACTCAGTAGGACCTGGTTTACCTTCTCTGCCTTCAAAAGTATTATCAGTTGTTATTATTGCATGAATGTGATGTGCGTGTGTGTGTGTGTGTGTGTGTGTGTGTGTGTGTGTGTGTAGGTCAGAGGATGACTGAATTCAGGTTGGGAGGCTTGTAAGCTCTTATGCTACCATCTCTCTATCTTTCACTTTCTTTCTCTCTTTTGTTTTTATTTGGGGTGGGGGGTGTTTCCAGGCAGGGTTTCTCTGTAACAGTCCTGGCTGTCCTGGAACTTGATAGGTACACCAGGCTGGCCTCGAACTCACTGAGATCCACCAGCCTCTGCCTCCCAAGTGCTGGGATTAAAGGCACTCAGAATTAGACGGTGGCTGATGCAAAATTGAGATCAGCAGAGGAAATTATAAGTTGGACAAATGAAAAGACTTTAATATGCCAGCAGTAATGGCACACACCTTTAATTCCACATCTCTGTGAGTTTGAAGCCAGCCTGGTCTATAGAGCAAGTTCCAGGACAGCCAGAGCTACACAAGGAAACTCTGTCTCAAAAAGAAGAAGAAGAAGAAGAAGGAGAAGGAGGAGGAGGAGGAGGAGGAGGAGGAGGAGGAGGAGAAGAAGAAGAAGAAGAAGAAGAAGAAGAAGAAGAAGAAGAAGAAGAAGAAGAAGAAGAAGAAGAAGAAAGAGGAGGAGGAGGAAGAGGAGGAGGAGGAAAGAAAGAAAAGAAAGAAAAGGGAGAAAAGAAGGTACTTTAATATTTATTGATTTAGAGCAAGATCTTATATAGCCCAAGCTTAACCTACATAACAAGCATGAGGACCTGAATTCAGATCCCCAGCCACCACATAAAAAGCCTTTTGCATGCTAGGCATAGTGAGTGGCACATGCCTCTAATACCAGCACTTGGGAGACAGAGGCAGGTAGATCTCTGTCAGTTTAACCTGCTCTACATAGTTTCTGGCTAACTAGGGTTACATAGAGAAATCTTTCCACAAAAAGAGAAAAAAAAAAAGGCGAAAAACTGATTAAGGAAGATGCCCAATGTTAACCTCTAGACTTCATAAGCACAGGTGAGTGTGTGTGTGTGTGTGTGTGTGTGTGTGTGTGTGTGTGTGTGTGACTGTCCATCTGTCTGTCTGTGTTTGTGTGTGTGTGCGTGTCCACGGTGCATGTGTGGAAATCAGAGGACAATATTCAAGAGTTGGTTTTCTCCTAGCATGTTGGTCCCAGGGACTGAACTCAGATCCTCCGGTTTGGATGCAAATTCCTTTACCTAATGAGCCATCTTGTCATCCACAGTACAGCATTATTAAGCAGGGCAAGGCACACACTTGTAATCATAACACTTCAGAGGTAGAGGCCTGAGGCATGGGAGTTTAAGCTCCTCCTTGGCTACATAGTGAATTCCTGGCCTGCCTGAACTCCATGAGACCCTGTCTCAAAGGCCTGATGTTGGAGTTAGATCCATTATGACCACAGCTGTTTTTCTGTGAAGACTGCTACATTACTACAATGCAGCTATCAGTTAAAACACTAGCTGAGATCAGAGATGGCTCAGCGGTTAAGAGTGCTTACTGCTCTGGTGACATTCAGTTCTAGCAGTCACATCACGTGGCTCACAAACACCTATAAACTCCAGTTCCAGGAGATCTAACACCCACTTCTGGCCTGTGTGGGCACCTGCACTCACATGCACATAATTTGACACAGAGGCATGTCACAGAGGCATAGATGGAAAAGAAAAACCCTTAACTGGTAAGCCCATCACCCTAGCGGTTGAGCCCAGTGACATCAGCATGTCAACTCAAAGACCCAAGGCAAGGACAGTGTCTCCCCAGCCCCAATCAGCACAAGCTGATCTTTGCCAGCAAGAAGCTAGAAGATGGCCATGCCCAGTGTGACTATAACTCCCAGAGGAGTCTACCCTGTGCCTGCTTCATCTCAGAGGTAGGGTGCAGATCCTTGTAGAGAACCTCACAGGCAAGCCCATCACTCTGGAGGGAAAGCCCCCTCTTTAAGTATTTAACAAGTTTTATTCCTTGTACTTGAAACAAAATGCTTGCATTCCCCGCCCTTTCTGTATTATTACCTATAGCCCCTATGCTGCTGTTGGTTTTAAAGAGTCTTTTTTTTTTTTTAAATAATGAAAGGCAGAATAGAAAGGTTTGTCCATTGTGGCCACATTGGGAAAAGGGACAAAGAGACCCAGTGCTGTTTTTGTTTTTAATTTCTAGTTATGTATCTGTATGTCTGCTACATGAGTACCATGCCCATGGGAGCCAGCAGAGAGCACTGGGGGCCTTGGCACTGGAGTTACAGGTGCCTGTGAGCCACCATGTAGGTACTGGGAACCAAATTGGATCCTCTGTAAGAGCAGCCAGTGCCCATTTTTGGATTGTTTGTTTGTTTGTTTGTTTGTTTGTTTATACAGGGCCTCATGAATCCCAACCTGTCCTTGAACTCCCCATATAGCCAAGGGTAGGAAGAGAGTAACCATGAACTAATTTTCTTTAGATTTATTTTTTGTTATGTGTATTTATATTTTATTTATATGTATAGAAGGCTGTGGCCTCAGGCTAGAAGAGGGTGTCAGATTCCCCAGACCTGGAGTTACAGGTGGTTTGTGAGCCACCTGACATGGGTGCTGGGACCCAAACACAGGTCTTCTAGAACATCAGGCATTCTTAACCACTGAGCCATCTCCCCAGTCCCAGCCTTGAACTAATAATCTTGCTGCTTCTACTTCTCAAATGCTAGGATTCCAGGCTCCTTCCTCCAAGCTCCATAATGCTGCACCTTGTTACACCTGACACCTTGTATTCTCCAAGCTACATCTCCACTTCTTCTTCACCTTAGTTAACAAAATATCCAATATTAAAAGGAACCCCCAAATACACAACTTTATGAAACACTCCCTTAAACATAACTTGTGTGTGTGTTGTATGTGCAGGACTGTGTGTGATGTACATGCATGTGTGTGTACACAGGTACATAAGTAAATAGAGAAGCCAGAGAAGGATGTCAGGTGCCCAGATCCATCACCTTCAACCTGAGTCCCTTGACACATGATCTCTCACTGGACCTGGACCTAGACTGATAGCCAGCAAGGCCTGCAAACCTCCCTTCTCTGCCACACTCACTGCTGAGGCTAGGGGCAAGCACACAGTTAAGTGGGTGCTAGAGATTTACACTCAGGTCCTCATCTTGAGCAGCAAGAGCTCTTACCCACTGGGCCATCTCCCCAGCTACCTTCCTTGCATTTCTACTGCCAGGAATAACCAAAAAAAAAAAAAAAAAAAAAAGCCACGGACTTATGGAGCAACTCAAAACTTCCTCCAAAAGAAGACGTGTTGAGGAAGAGGAGGAGTGGGGCCAGGACCGTCTGGTCACCGTTTCCGGAAACAAAGTTGAGCCATCCCCCTCCTCCCGTCTCTTCTGCCTCTACCACTAAACCCCATGTCTCCACATGGACCACAGCACTTTCTCAGTTCTCGCAACAGTCCTGTGCAATCTGACAGATGGCATAACTCATGTCACGTGGGGCGGAGCCACACTCAGAAGGTCACTGGGACAGCTGGGGAGGTGGCTCAGTCAGCAAAGTGCTTGTTCTGCAAGCATGAGGATCTGAATTCGAATTCCTACCGCCTGCATAAAGAACAACTGGGCCGGGCGGCCTTTAATCCCAGCACTCGGGAGGCAGAGCAAGGCAGATGTTTGTGAGTTCGAGGCCAGCCTGGGCTACCAAGTGAGTTCTAGGAAAGGCACAAAACTACACACAGAAACCCTGTCTCGAAAAAACAAAAACAAAACAAACAAACAAACAAAAAACCAACAACTAACTGTACACCTGTAATCCCAGTGATGGGGAGGCAGAAACAGGAGGATCCCTAGGGCTGGCAAGCCACAGAGTCTAGCTTGAGTCAGAAAGCTACAAGATCAATAAAAAGACCACCCTGCCTCAAAAAATAGAGAGCTAGGGCTGGGGCTCAGGGGAAGAGGTCCTGCCTAGAATCCCCCAGTGAGGGGCTGGGGTGTGGCTCAGTGGTAGAGCACCTGCCTAGAGTCCCCCAGTGAGGGGCTGGGGTGTGGCTCAGTGGTAGAGCACCTGCCTAGAATCCCCCAGTGAGGGGCTGGGGTGTGGCTCAGTGGTAGAGCACCTACCTAGAATCTCCCAGTGAGGGGCTGGGGTGTGGCTCAGTGATGGAGCACCTGCCTAGAATCCCCCAGTGAGGGGCTTGGGTGTGGCTCAGTGGTAGAGCACTTGCCTAGAATCCCCTAGTGAGGGGCTGGGGTGTGGCTCAGTGGTAGAGCACCTACCTAGAATCTCCCAGTGAGGGGCTGGGGTGTGGCTCAGTGATGGAGCACCTGCCTAGAATCCCCCAGTGAGGGGCTTGGGTGTGGCTCAGTGGTAGAGCACCTGCCTAGAATCCCCTAGTGAGGGGCTGGGGTGTGGCTCAAGGGTATGCCAAGGCCTTAGGTTCTATCCCAAGCACCACACATAAACACAAAATAGAACTGCAGACAGCCAATCACCAGGTGTTGCTAACACTAAGCTCAAGGAATGTCATCCTTGTCCCAGAGAGAACACCCTTTCACCTAGCAGGCCACTCCCTCACCCCAGACACATTTTCACAATGTTCTTGGCAGCAAGGAGCTGTTGGTCAACTAACTTGTGTTTCCAGATTTAAGCAACTTCACACAACACAAAAATGTTCTGGATGGAGAATTTGATGGCTGCTTTTCCTTTAATTTTTTTCTTTCTTTTTTTTTTTAAATTTGTGCAGTATTGAGGATTGAATCTAGGACCTTAAATGTGCTGCTAGGCCAGTGTTATATGGCTGTGGAATAATCTTTTTGTACACTGTGAATATGTGTTTCTCTCATTGGTTTAATAAAGAGCCAACTGGCCAATAGCTAGGCAGAAGAGTCAGATTGAGAGAAAGCTGGGAAGAAGGACAGAGTCACTAGCCAGATACAGAGGAAGCAGGACATGTAGAAAAGGAGGTATTAAACCATGAACCACATGCAGCACGTAGATTAATATGTGTTAATTTTAAGTTGTAAGAGCCTAAGCAGTGTGGTTATCTGGGAGCCAGATGGCAGAGAAACTCTGCCAACACTATACTGCTGAGACACACTCCCACACTCACTATTGGACTCTAGGCAGGGGCTCTACCCCTGAGCCGTGAGCGGAGCCCCTTTCTGGGAAATTGTAAGCAAGCACTCTACTGCTAGGTCATGCCTATAGCCCCACCTAACATGTTACCTGGAGAGTTACTGAGGGCTAGGCACATCCGAGACAACAGCAAGGCCCCTGATGTGAGGCAGCAGGAAGGATCCTGCAAGCTCACCATTCTTCTAGCTACTTACTGCTGAATCAAACTGAAATGGATGCTGTTTGTTTAGGGAAGACGGAAAGGCAAGGGTGGGAGTCCACAGATGCTGGGGGACCCATTATGGATAGTGTCAAGGAAGCCACCAAGCAAACCCAGCATGTGGGACATTCCATGGGGCAGGACAATAAGCACAAAGAACAAGCAATGATGCTGTGGTGACACTGAGCTAAGGGGAGGCAGCAGATGGAGAGCTGCGGGCCCAAGAGCCCTGTGGTGGGAACAAAGTGTCACTGATCAGAGGAGTCCCCTGAGGGGTGTACCCACATAACACAGAGAGCAAGAGCAGACATTCAATTCTCAGAGAGGGTTCTAAAGATTCTTTGTAACATGGGAGGTTTGCCAAGATATCACATGATGACATTAGCCATGGGGGCCAATAAACACTTGCACAATCAGTATGTGTGCTTGGTACAGACACTGTGCTGGCTGGTTTTATGTCAACTTGATAGAAGCTAGAGTCATCAGAGGAGGGGGGAGGCTCAACTGAGAAAACGCCTCTATTAGGCTAGAGGCAAGCCTGTAGGGTATTTTCTTAATCAGTGATTGATGGGGGAGGGCCCAGCCCATTGTGGGTGGTGCCACCCTGGGCTGGTGGTCCTGGGTTCTATAATCAAACAGGCTGAGCAAGCCATGCGGAGCAAGTCAGTAAGTAGCACCCCATCATGGTCCCTGCGTCATCAGCACCTGCCTCCAGGTTCCTGCCCTCATGGCTTTTGATGATGAACTGCTATAGGGAACTGTGAATGAAATAAACCCTTTCCTCCCCAAACTGCTTTTGGTCATCTTTGATCACAGCAGCAGTAACCCTAAGACAGACGGGCCACTTGTGGGTATCATTAGAAGTAAAAGTGACCAGCACTGGCCCCCGCCCTGGTCCACACGGTCCCACAGCCAGGACTACAGAGGGTGATTTTTTTTTTTTTTTTTTTTTTTTTGAGTCGAGAGTAGTTTAAGCAAGAGTTTTGTTTCTGATGAGCACCACCGAATAATCCTTAACCCACTTTCCAGGTTTCTCTGATAATTAAGGTCCACCCAAGCCCTGGTTACAATCTGGACTGAACAAAGAACCCGGAAAGTTGAGCCGCAGCGTCCCCTGGCGCTCGTCTTGCTTAACTATGCAAATAGATTCCGGGAAAGAAACCGCAGTTTTCCGCCAGGGATCGTAGCGTTTACATTTAAAACTTTAGATTACCTCCCGTGCCAGACAACCCCAACACTTCAGAACCTGAGGCAAGAGGATAGCGAGTTCCCGGCCAGCCTGAGCTATAGCGCAGGAAAAACACCCGTCATCCACTTAGCTCCGATCCTTTCAGCACCGAATCCAGGACAGCCGGCTCGCAGATGGGGTGGGTCCGCCACGACCCACGCCCTCCTCACACTATTATTCACCCCACGGATTTCATGATCTTTCTGTCCTGAGTTGGGGCGCTCAAGT